>NC_057721.1:61574455-61589287 GCF_004010195.1 Chiloscyllium plagiosum | reverse complement strand
TCTCCTTTTCCACCTATCCACTCCACCCTCTCCTCCCTGACCTATCACCTTCATCCCCTCCCCCACTCACCTATTGTACTCTATGCCACTTTCTCCCCACCCCCACCCTCCTCTAGCTTATCTCTCCACCCTTCAGGCTCTCTGCCTGTATTCCTGATGAAGGGCTATTGCTTGAAACGTCGATTTAACTGCTCCTTGGATGCTGCCTGAACTGCTGTGCTCTTCCAGCACCACTAATCCAGAATCTGGTTTCCAGCATCTGCAGTCATTGTTTTTACCTATTCAACTAAAGCCTAATGTTCATAAATTTTTTCAAACTTGTCTAGTGTGAACTGCTTGCACTGCACTAAGTACCACTTTTCTCCCCCACATTTGTCTTCAGGACTAGTCTCCTTAGTAGAAACTGAAATGGACAAAAGCATGAAACTAAAAGGGAAAACATGCATATTTAATTACAAATTCAATGAAAAGACATTTCAAAACATCCTAGGTGTTTAGAAGAATAGTATTTGTTAAGTAGAAAGATGGAAATGAGATGAACACTCAAAAGATTAACATGTTAGATAATGGATAAGGCACTGTATGTCCAAATAAAATTCAATCCACAACACCTGAAAAAGGTAAAGAGTTAGTAGAAGTACTCTGTGAATAAATGCAAGATGACAGACGGAGCAAGCCTTAGCTACAATGAAAACCTACACACAGTCCACCACTATAGCACTGTGATTGGAAATACTCAAGCCATAATCTTGCATTAAACATGAATTTGGTTATGGATGAGCACTCAGGTATTTTTACTGGATAGAGATATTCCTTCATATTTTCACATGGACATGCTATGTTACAACCAGGTTGTTTCTGGAGGATTACAAGCAGCAAAACAGGGAGGAATAATTCACTATAATGAATGGTGTTTCACTATGTTAAATCTGGGTCTGAAAGAAGAAAGCCACAAAAATAACGAATTGTTAACACTTCATTTATCTATGAAACAAGGAAGCAAAATCGGTTACATTATAACAATCATCACTGTACAATAAAACTGGGAATATTCACAAATTATCCAGGCATTTGGGGTAATTAGGATCATTGATATTAACTGCAAACTGAAGTTATCAAAAACATCAAACTGATAATGTCAATGTAATGACCTAAGAATTTTTTCACTACCCAAAACAGGGTATTATGGGAAGCCTTTTCAGTATGCAAGGAATCTACTTGGGGAGCTTGGCAAGATCAATAGTTACCAATAAATCAGGTTTGAAATTCTCGATGCAATGCAACATCAAAATAATTATCCACAGGTACAATGTACGTTAACTACTATTTTCAGGTGACCAAGTTCATAATTAGACAAAGGACAATATTATAAAACAATCTCCAATGTCCCCTCTTGTATATTCTACCTCAACTTTAAAATTAAAGAGCAACGTTCATGCTTCTTTCCCAATCCTTTGTGAAAATGCCCAAATTGATCAAGCTATCTAGAATTAAAATGATTGCTGAATTGAACATTAGATGGTTATTAAATGACATTTGCATTATTAGTTTGCTTTGTGAATTGAATTGATTTAAGGTAGGAATTAGCATTGAGAATGAAATGGGAAAAAATGGACCATTTACAAGTTTGAAAGATTATCTTACTGTCTCTTCTGATTCAATTGTTTGATGAACAGATTCCTCATGTTTGTCAGCTTCATTCTCACCAATGTTTTCCTGCACATGCCAATATCAATATTCAAAAGGAAAGCAATGTACACAATATAAAATCTACCAGATTCTAAAAGTTCAAATGGAACACAAACACTATAGAAACTGCAATTTTTAAAACAAAACAAAGTGGTTTAAGCAAGCAATCTCTGTGGAAAGAACAAACATGCTGATATTTGAAAAGTTAGGAATTCTCAATTTAAAAAACAGAGACAAAACAAAAAAAGGATAAAAAATACTCAGAATATAAGTGCACATAAAGTAGTTAAGTGAGAAATAGTGATGACTAAATGGCAGATATTAGCATTATGTCTTTCCTTGATATAATGTACAAGAAAATCTCAACCTATTACTCTATCTTCTCAGTTTGTTACTTCTTTCCCTCAAAAAGACAATCAATATCGTATCAATTGCTAATTTTAAAGCGGAGATTGATTGAAATTTGTTAAACAAAACAGTAGAAATCATGCAAGTAGAGTTAGTTTGCAAATCAGCCCAGAGCTTACCAAATACCCAAACAGGCTACAGGAGCTAAGTAGTCTACATTTGCTCTGTGTATGATATGGGTAGTGTGAGATGTGAGCACAAGTGGGCGGCACGGTGGCACAGTGGTTAGCACTGCTGCCTCACAGCGCTAGAGACCTGGGTTCAATTCCCGACTCAGGCGACTGACTGTGTGGAGTTTGCACATTTCCTCCAGGTGCTCTGGTTTCCTCCCACAATCCAAAAATGTGCAGGTTAGGTGAATTGACCATGCTAAATTATCCGTAGTATTAGGTGAAGGGGTAAATGTAGGAGTATGGGTCTGGGTAGTATATGCTTCGGCGGGTCGGTGTGGACTTGTTGGGCTGAAGGGCCTGTTTCCACACTATAAGTAATCTAATCTAATCTAAAGAAGTCAACATATATGTTCCTTTTTGCTGATGCACTTCAGGGCTCCACCATTTTAATTTTTTATTTCCAGAAAGCAAGTTGACAAAATCTTAAATGCAAAAAGAATTAATAGTTAAGAATGGTTATTAGTCAATTTTATCAAATGATTACACAGGAATTTAAATTTAACAGAATGAGGCATGTAACTCTTTTATCTAAGCCCCCAAGCTAAGATTAGTGACTTGATGCTATAAGATTTGTATAATGGTGTGTGTGTGTGTGTGTGTGTGTGTATATAATATATATATTTGTTTTTAATGTCAATTGAAAGTGAAATGTAAGTGATAGAAATGGTATAATATAACAGCAAAAATCAAGGCTTCAGTAAATGTTATGGTCCACATTTAGCATGTTATATCAAAAGTCTGCAAAACAAAGTCCAACTAAAAAGGCAGTTATGAAGCATCTAAGTATTTAAATAAAATTTGATAATCCTTCAATCCTTTGCTACATCTCCCAAGGAGTTTCATCTCTGTTACTATCAATTAAATGTTAAGATGTATTATTATTTTGACAAAACATATGCTTTAAACCTCTTCACATCAAAATGACAAATTTGAATTTTTAGGTTAAATTCACATTGAACCATTACTGTGCTTGCACAAAGTGACCACTGCATCTCCACACACTATTACAGAAAAGAGGTGGAAAAAAATTAAAGAAAGCACACAAAACATACACCACACATGATAAAAGCAACATAAGCAAATGCATAATTACATTTATATCTGGTGATTGCTCAAAATGATTATGCAACATTTCAGTATTTTCTTCAGGCTGATCTTCTGCAGCTGTAAGCAAATGCTGCTCATTGCCCTACCAAAGTGAAAAATCAAGTTGAAGGAAAGGATCATGCAAAGATGTTGCGCACAAGGCAAGTTTTAGATACAGAAAGAACATTGTTGACAGGCAACATTCTTTTCAGTTAACCAAACTTAAAGGTTAGAGACATAAAATTGAACCCAGCATTCTAGTTGTTAATCAATACATGCGATTGGAGTTACTAAAACTGTGTTCAAAATGTTGGTGGTAATTATGTTAAAAATTATGATTATCACAACTTATTTCACATTTCTTTTGTGGCATGATGATTTGGTTAAAGCTACTTTTCTTCCCAACTTGAAATGCATATACGTCCTTATTTCTCTAGCATTTTGTTATCCAAAATTAGATTTGGAGATTGCATTGAAATTACAATATGGAAGGAGCCCAATGGCCCAATTTGCTGGTGTTCATACTTATCTTCAGAGTAATAGCCTTAATTCTTCTGGTGTGGCTTCACAGCCATATCCATAAGTTTGGGTTCAAGACAGACTGGTAGATGGCAAAGTCAAGAACTGTTACCAGTCTTGGACTTCATTAAAACATTAAGACTCAACACTACAATACATGGTATTCACAGATACTCAGCTCTAATCTTACTGTTTACGTTATAGAAAGACAATTCCATGAAGCTACCACCTCATGCTAATTGGTCCATTCTTGATGCTACTTGAAACAGATTTCTGACATCCATATGGCAAGACTTCAGGCTCCTATCTAGTCCTCCGTGTTTTTCGGTGTCTCTCACTTCTTCAGCTGTAATACAGTGTCCAGTGACCAGATCTTTACTATTGCAAAATTGTTCCAGGGGCCTAAAGCCCTGGCGCAACACTAATTCTTTATGGTACTGTTTCCAAATACCCCCATTATCCATCTCCGCATCTATCCACTGAACCTGTTCCTTTGCCCACCTACCTGTCCACAGCTTCAAACTAGTATGTTAAAAAAAAGTTTTAATGCTCTTTCCCATATCTTCTACACTTAATCTCTTATCTCACATGCACATTCCCATTAATTCACGAGTTGAAGCAGCAGATTTCTATCTATTCTATTCCTGCATCAACTTACCTGTTGATAGAAATATGGGATCTTAGAGCTCAGAAGCACTTAGTATATTGTGTATCTGTTATTCTTTTGACAGGACCATCCAATTACTCACTCACTCATTCTTCCCCCATAGATTTGCATGATTTCCTATTTAAGTTTACACCCAATGCTCTTCTGAATGTTATGACTAAACTTGCTTCCAATATGTTTTTATGCATATTCCAGATTATAAATTGCTATGAAAATAAAATTCCCATTTCTCCAATGTTTATAATTTGCCAACTATCTTACCCTCTCGATAGCAACCCACTGACAATGGAAACAATTTCTCGTTCATGAGTTTGAACAGCTCCATTAGATTATCCATTCAGCTTCTATGTTCCAAGTACAACCTCAGCTTCTCCATTCTCTCCATGTAACTGGAGTCCCATATCCTGGCATAACTTCACTGCAGTCTCTGCAAGTTCTTGACAGGTTTCTGAAAATTATTGGACATGCTTGCTTAGACCCAGTGATTTATAATGAGGGCGGACATAATTTCCTTTCTTTTGTACCCTCTCTCTTTTTATAATACAGAAAATCAGTGACCAGCTCTTAACTCAAATATCTCATACATTTTTAATGTAGCTACATCAACTTGCTCAGTCATCCTCAAAGATTGGTGCATTGGTCTCAATGTTCCTATAAACCCTTAAACTTATGCACTTAATTAATATCCTCTCCAGACACCTCCAACAATCCCTTCCATTCCTCAGCATTAAATTTCATTGCCATCTCTGTCCATCTCCAGTCTATGTCCTCCTGAGTTGGTTACTTTGTTCTTCACTTTTTATCATATTTGGAATGGGAATTAAAGAAACTTTCTTGTGGTGAAAATCATCTTAGAATATTTGTTAGCTTTCACACAACCCAATTGCATTAGTATTTTATTCAGTAGTCCTGAACTACTGCAGACCTCAGCAGACCTGATCAGTTCCAATGTAAAATGAGTCACTAATTTACTTCAGATACTTTTGCTACCTAATTTCACTATTACAGAACAGTTACAGCACAGGAGGAGGCCATTTGGTCCATCATGTTTGTGCTAGAATTCTGCAAGAGCAACTCATTTAGTGTAATCCTCACAATTGCCCCGAAAATTGTTTAGCCCTTGGAAAATTATCCAATTATCTTTTGAAAGCCTCAACTGAATCCACGTCCAATATTCTCTCAGGCAAAGCATTCCAGATCCTGACTACTTGCTGCAATTTGTTTTCTCTCATCTAGACATTGTATATTTTGCCAATCACCTTAATTCTGTTCCCTTTGGTTCTTAATCCTTAGGCTTAAGAGCACAGTTTATCTCCATCTACTCTGTCTCAACCCCACAATTTTGAGCAGCTCTATAAAATATCCACTTAAATCTTCTCTTCTCTGGTAAGAACTGCCAAACTGCTCCAAGCTATCCATGTGACAGGTTCTATATTCCTGTAATATCTTATCTTTCTTTCTTCCCACATCATCTCCAATGCCTTCATATTCTGCCTAAAGCTTGATGCCCAGAACATGACAAAATATTCCAGTTAAGGCTTAAGTAATGCTATCATAACTTCATTACCTTTGAACTCCATGTCCCTACTTATAAAGCATATAACCTCCTGGCCTTTATCAACCATTTTGCTGACCTATCCTGCCATCTTTAATTATTGATTTGCACAGATACCACTGCTCCTGCAACCCTATTAGAACGGTACTATTATCATCTTTCCACTTTCCTCCTAACAAAATGAATAAAACCTTTCTGCATATGTCATCTTCCATACATCCACCCATTTCAGCAGTCATGTCTTAGAATCATAGAGAAGTACAGCTTGGAATCAGATATTCTAAATTAATTTAGTCCCATTTGCCAGCATTTGGACCATACCCCTCTAAACCTTCCTGTTTGTACACCCATCCAGGTGCCTTTTAAAATGTTGTAATTGTACCAGCCTCGACCACTTCCTGTGGCAGCTCATTCTACGCAAGCACCAACCTCTGAAAAAGTTGCTCCTTACATCCCTTTTAAACCTTTCCCTCTTGTTTGGGACTCCGCCACCCCATGGAAAAGTCCTTGGCTACTCACCCTATGTCGGCATAACTTTATATAAGGTCACTTCTACAAACTTCTAGAAGGTCACCCCTCAGCTTCTGATGTTCTAGGGAAAATAGTCCCAGCATATTCCACCTCTCCATATAGCTCAAACCATCCAACCCTGGCAATGTCTTGTAAATCTTTTCTGAACCCTTTCTAGTTTCACAACATCCTTCCTATAGCAGGGAGGCCTGAATTGAATGCAGTATTCCAAAAGCGGCCCAATATTATCTCTAAAATTTATCACTATCCTCCTCAAAAGATTATTTCCACATTTGTTCTCTGTTGCTGATAAAAACTCAGTTTAAACACAATTTGCCCTTAAGATTAATTTTGCCGTTCCTTGTCAGTGACTTAATTTTGTCCTGGATTAGCAAAGAAGTGTTTCCATCACTGTGGTTAAACTGGTTGCTATGTATACTCTGATCTTATCTTTTCATAGTTCTTTGCACAATTGCATTCCCAATTCTTTAACCTCTTGCACCATTACTGAACCTAAACTGAGTAAATGACAAAGTAACATATCACCTCTGTGCTGCTGATATCAACATGGCTATAAACAGGATCATTGTGTGAAAACCAAAACTTGTAAAAACTGGGAAACTCTCAATGCACACTGTTGCAGTTGGATGAGCTCAGATTCAAACAACTAAGTTAATGCAGTTACAATTGTGAAACACACCCTAAATTTAGATTTTGTCCAATCGACATGTACCAACAAAGTAGTGATTATGCAGCTCCTCAGCAATGATCTAACCAATGGTCTACAGTGCATGCTTCAAAAGCACCAAGCAAAAACATTAATAGTTGAACAGGTTAGTTCAGATGATGAGGTAGAGCAGGACAAAAAAGAGAAAAAAAAACTTCAAGTTTAATTACATCTGCTTTATCATTTTCTGGAACTTCACCATTCTGGATGATTGCAGCTTGATGTGCTTCCTGTAGCAGAGCAAAACCAAAAACAGGAAACACAGAATTGTATATAAACTGCATTAATTATAAACATGAGGAAATATGATTACAACAAATTCACCATTTCAGATTCAATACAATAAAAATGACAAAACTGATGTTCAGTATGTTTGAGTATTGGTCATTGTCTATTAAAAAAGTAAATCTTCATGTAGTTCAGAAACCAGATTTTAAATTTTTACTGGAAGTTTTAAATTGGTGTGCCTAAACCTATCACGACGCTTCCAATACACTGTACAGAATCTGAAATATTGTAACATGCAAGACAAATAGGAAAGCAAAAATTTATCCAGCTAACACATTCCAAAACTAAAGCATTTTTACATCTACAAATTAACAGGAATATATAGAGCTCATAATACAGAAAAATGAAGGGACTGTTTCCAATCTCAAACATGGGGGCACAGATATGGGGCTGATTAAGACTGAAATGAGAAATGACTGAGCACCTGATCAGCAACAACCTGCTGACTAATGCTCAGTTTGGGTCCTGCCATGGCCACTCAGGTCCTGATCTATTCACAGCTTTAACCCAAATATGAACAAAAGAGGTGAATTCCAGACAAGAGATGAGAGTGAAATTCCTGACACCAAGGCAAAGTTGACTGAACGGGGCAACAAGTAACCTTAGCAAGACTGGAAGCAATGGGTATCAAGAGGCAAACTCTCTGCGAGTTGGAGTCTTATCTGGCACATAGGAAAATGGCTCTGGTTGTTGCAAGTTAGTCACCTCAGCTCCAGGGAATCTCTGCAGGAGCTCCTCAGGGTAGTGTCTCAGGCCAAACCACCTTCAGTTATTTCAGTGACCTTCCCTTCAACATAAGATCAGAAGTGGGGATACTCAGCACCATTCACAACTCCTCAGATATGGTCAGTTCATGTTCAAATGCAACAAGATCTGGACAATATCCAGTCTTGGGCATACAAGTACCAAGTAACATTCATGTCACACAAATGCCAGACAATGACCAATAAGAGATTATCCAACCACTACCCCTAGACATTCAATGGTGTCACCATCACTAAATTCCCCACTATCAACATCCCTGGAGTTACCATTGATCAGAAACTCAAATGAACACACCACATAAACAGTGGCTAATCAGCAGGTCAGAGGCTAGTAACACTGCAGCAAATAACTCACCTCCTGACTCCCAAATGCCTGTCCAGTATCCACAAGCCGCAAGTCAGGTGAGAGATGGAATATTCTGCACTTGCCTGGAGGGGTACAGCTCCAACAACATTCAAAAAGCTAGACGCCATCCAGGACAAAGCAGCTTGCATGACTGGCACCACATCCACAAATATCCATTCCCTCTACCCCAAACACTCAGTGGCAACTGAATGTACCATCTGTAAAACGCACTGCAGAAATTTACCAAAGATTCTTAGAAGGCATTATCCAAACCCAGGACAATTTCCTCCTAGAAGGACAAAGCCAACAGATACATGGAAACACCATGGCCTACAAGATCTCCAAGCCACTCACCATCCTCATTTTGATACATTAATTTATTTCTTTACAGTTGCTGGGTCAAAATCCTGGAATTCCCTCCGCAAGGACACTGTGGGTCAATTTATAGCATGTGCAACAGTTCAAAAAGGCAGCTCACCAGTCTTCTCAAAGGCACCTCAGGACAGACAAAAAATGCTAGTTGGCCAGCCAGCAATGCCACCTCCGCAACAATAAATAAAAATACATTGCATCCTAGCCCTCAAATCTCATAACACTAAGGAGAGTGATAAAAAAGACTTTGGTCTTTAATTTTAAAATTAAATAAATGGTGATACAACTTGCTGTACTAGATCTCTTGCTCCAGGAGTATAGAATAGAATCCCGACAGTGTGGAAACAGGCCCTTTAGCACAACAAGTCTACACCGACCCATTCCCCTACCTTATTATCCTATATCACCCCTGACTAATGCACCGAACCTACATATCCCTGAGCACAATGGGCAATTTAGCATGGCCAATTCACCTAACTTGCATGTCTTTGGATTGTGGGGGGAAACCAGAGCACCCGGAGGAAACCCACACAAACACAGGGAAAATGTGCAAACTCCACACACCTTCAGTCGCTCGAGGCTGGAATCAAACCCAGGTTCCTGGCGCTATGAGGCAGCAGTGCTAACCATTGAGCCATCGTGCTGCTCGATGATATGGTCAAGAGCCAGTTTCATTCCTGAAATCTAGTTATTTTTGGCTTGCGTCTACCCTCGCAAAGATTAACTATGTTGCATCCTGACCCTGGAAGGCTTTACCATAGTCAGAGAGTCATACAGCTTTGGTCAAACTTATTAATGCCGACCAGGTTTCCTTAACTAAACTAACCCAATTTCTCTGTTTGGCCCGTATCCCTCTAAACTTTCCTATTCATGTACCCATCCAAATGTCTTTTAAATTTGCGATTTTTGAGAAGATTTGTAGCTCAGGTTTTAAGTTTGCTCATTGAGCTGGAAGGCTTTTTTCCGATGCTTCGTCACATGTTAGGTAACATCATCAGTAAGCTTCCAGTGAAGTGCTGACGTTATGTCCCGCTTTCTATCGATGTTCTTTGGTCTTTTAAGTGGGTGATATAATTTCCAGCTCTTTTTCTCAAATGGTGTCCAAATCGATGCGTTTATTGATGGAGTTTCGGTTTGAATTCCAGGCCTCTAGAAATTCCCATGCGTGTTTCTGTTTAGCCTGTCCTAGGATGAATGTGTTGTCCCAGTTGAAGTGGTGTCCTTCTTCGTCTATATTTAAGGATACTAGTGATAGTGGGTCATGTCTCTTGGTGGCTAGTTGGTGTTAGTGTATCTTGGTGGCTAGTTTTCTGCCTGTTTGTCTGACGTAGTGTTTTACAGTATTTGCATGATATTTTGTAAATGGCATTGGTTTTGGTGGTTGTTGGTATAGGTTCCTTTAGGTTTATCAGCCACTGTTTAATTGCATTGGTAGGTTTGTGGGCTACCATGATGCCAAGGGGTCGGAGTAGTCTGGTGGCCATTTCAGAGATGTCTTATGTATGGTAAGGTGGCTAGAGTTTCTGGGCACATTATGTCTGCTTGTTTGGGTTTGTTATTTAGGAAATCGGCAGACTGTGTTTACAACTTCTATCAAAAAGAGCAAGGTCAGCGGATACATGGGAATACTACTACCTGCAAGATCCCCTCCAAACCACTCACCATCCTGACCTGGATATAGATTGTCATTGGATCAAATCTTGAAATTCTCTCCCTAAGAGCATTGTGGGTCAACCTGCAGCAGTTCAAGAAAGCAGCTCACCTCCACATTCTCAAGGTCATTTAGGGACATGCATGAATGCTGGCCAACAAGCGATGCCCACATCCTGTAAGTGAATAAATAAATCGCGGACACATTCCCCTCAAGTCACACACAATCCTGACTTAGAGCTACATTGCTGTTTCTTCACCATCGCTCGGACAAAATCCATAAATTCCCTCCCCAACACCACATGGAATACGGCAGATCAGGAAAAAAGCTCACTACCACTATTACCTCAGGAGCATTCAGGATGAATGTATAAATGCTGGCTTAGGCAGCGAAGGCCACATTGCACAAATTCTTAATTGCTCAACTCCTTTCCGACGACAGACAAACTAAATGATTAAAATAGTACACAAGTGGGAAAAAGACAACACCAGTCAAGACAAATAAAGATTATCAACAAATATAACCGCTGGCATTTTCCACATCTGGAGAGTGAACAAAATGAAAGGAAAGCCAGCCCTGTTCCTGAAGAGAGACACCTCTGATTAGCACGACGTGCTTACTTTTTACATCTAGCAGAGTTTGACAGATGAAGTATTTGGCAGAGTACAGTATTCAGATTCATAATAGCCCAGGAGGGGCTTGCAAAGGGATTGCTTCACAAGTCAGTTTATTTCTATTGAGAAGTCTCAAGGTTCAAGGACTGGTCCTAATCCCTATTCTCCTTAATCCCCTTAGTACTGTTTGAATTGTTAAAGAAAATGTTTTTAACAGTAAGTTGTACATTCATTTCTACATAGCTTTATGACATTAAGTAGGTTTTTTTGGAAAGTTGAGTGCAGTTCAGTGTACATTATCAAGGTTTACCTTTGAACCAGGAGGAGGATCCAGACCAAGAAATGCATAAACTCCATTGTCTTCCTTGGCATTGAAGAAAGCTTCAAAGTCCTACAATATCAAAATGATCAATGGCTTAGAAGTTTGTGATGTGTTTGCAATGCATCAAATGTTTCTTTAAAATAACATTGGAAATATCAACACAAAAACATGAGAGTAAGACCTGAGGTGTAAGTGGTAGAATGAGTTATACATAGGGATTCCCTTGTCAGCCTTCTGCAAGGACCATTCCCTCCGGGACACCCTGGTCCATTCCTCCTTCATTCCTAACATGGCCCACAGCCCCATGGCACTCTCCAAGGCAATCACTAGACAATAATACCTGTCTGTTTTTCTTTTTTTTATAAAAATAGAATCCTTACAGTGTGGAAGCAGACCATTCAGCACATCAAGTCCTCCCAGACACCCTCCCCAACCTATAACCCTGTACTTCCCAAGGCTAACCCACCTATCCTACACATCTCTGGATACTATGGGCAATTTAGCATGGCCAATCCATTTAACCTGGTCCCCCAAACTGACCTTTAATTACTCCTTTGACTGTATAACTGTCTCTCACTCTCTGGGCTTTATCTCCAACTATTGTTTACTCCTCATCCACCCAATCTTTTTATCAAAACCATCCTTTTCCTAGCCACCAGCAGTTCTGAAGGAGGAAGGGTCATTGGACCCAAAACGTTAACTTTGATTTGCATCCAAAGCTACTGCCTGACCTGCTGAGATTTTCCAGCAATTTTTAGTTTTAATATAGGGACATGGGTTTAAATTCCAACATAGCAGATGAATTTGAATTCATTTCAAAAGCAAGCTTGCCTAACAGTGCCCATGTAGCCACTGCTGATTGTCATAAAACACAAATGTCTTTTAGAGAAAGAAATCTTCCATTATCACCTGGTCTGGCCTACACGCGACTCCAGACCCACAGCAATGACTCTTAAAGGATGGGCAATAAGTGCTGGCCTAGTCAGCAATCCCAAATCTCATGAATGACTTTAAAATTTGGAAAACCAGAAAATCATATGGTTTTATTTGTTGAATCTTAATCTTTTGTTTAATTTTTTTTCGACAAAATGTTGACCAATTTCATGGAACCAGATGAAAATCCCCAATACAGCATTTGGTATAAAATCACATATGTTTGAAGGGCTGGCCTAGACGTAGATGTTTCAGAGGTGATCCATGGAGTAAGTTTTCACGTTAGGCTTGCCATAGGAGATAGCTAATACATGAAATGACTGTTCCTTTACCCAACTTAGTAACCAGCAAAGCCTCTCGTAATGTCAAGAGGACAGTGGACTGCAGTTTCCATTCTCAGGTGTTTCTTTTCAGGAAATTTTCACCTCGTATTAGCTATCAGACTTCAACACTAAATGTATAAAATGGATATAGTTGTGTAGCAAAATATAGCAGTAATACAGCATTACAATTCTGCTTCTTACCAATAAGAGGTATGCAATAATGATGACATCATAACACAAATTGAGAAGGCATGGTGACTTCAGCCAGTTCAGGACGTAAACCGGAACTCTCAGTGTCATTGCATTGCATTGCAAACCATCCAGCCTGAGTCCACTGAGATTTTATAATTATAAAAGAGAATAGACCACAATACTCTTATTTGCAGTTAAGGCATTAAAAATTAACAGACAGACATCAGTTGACAGCTGTGTTCTCAGTTAGTTATAAAGGTAGCTGAAGAAAAGGAGAAGCCACAAGCAGGAGTTCAGGAACAATGTGCTTGATGGCATCAATTTGCCCCTCTCAAGCAGTGAGACATTGTGTACTTAGTTTGTACAATGAGGTCCAATAAAGATGCAAGTGAAGATAGTTTAATAACTTAGTCCCAGGGGTAACTGTAAATAAAAAAGGCATCACATTTAAGGAATGAGGGCAGAAAAGCATAAAACAGCAGAGAGCTACGCGAGCTGGGTGGAAGTGAGGTTGGAGCGCAGAGCTAGTCGGGAAGGTAAGTGATTGATATTTGAGTGGGTGTGTTCTGGACCCCAGGCCCTACAAAGTAGGGCCTACAGTTACCCCTGGGACAAAGTAGGGCCTCCCTCCCATCCTTCTCATCTAACCTAACTTTAAATCCACAGATAAGCTACTCAGTGTTCTTGTTTTAGAGACTAAGTGTAGAGTAATGGCAGCGCAGGCAGTGGAATGTTCCTCCTGCAGGATGTTTGAGGTAGGGGTGACCACCGATGCTCCTGCCGACTTCATCTGCAGGAAATGCAGTCAGCTCCTGCTCCTCACAGAACGCGTTAGGGAACTGGAACTGGAGTTGGATGAACTGAGGATTATTCAAGAGGCTGAGAGGATGATAGATAGAATCTACAGGGACATAGTTACGCCAGAGAACAGAGGCAGCTGGGTAACAGTTAAAGGTGAGAAGGGGAGGAAGCAGGTAGTGCAGGGATCCCCTGTGGTCGTTCCTCTCAACAATAAGTATACCGCTTTGGATACTATTGGGTGGGTGGGGGGGCCTAGCAGGGGTAAGCTGCAGTGACCGTGTCTCTGGCACGAGGTCCGGCTCTGAGGCTCGAAGGGAAAGGGGGAGAGGAGGAGAGCGCTAGTTATAGGAGACTATAGTTAGAGGGATGGACAGGCGGTTCTGTGGACACGGGCGAGACTCTCGGATGGTTTGTTGCCTCCCGGGTGCCAGGGTCCGAGACGTCTCGGACCGTGTCTTCAGAATCCTGAAGGGGGAGGGTGTGCAGCCACAAGTCGTGGTGCACGTTGGCACCAATGACTTAGGTAGGAAGATGGGTGGGGAGGTCATTCAGGAGCTCAGGGAGTTAGGCTGGAAGTTAAAAGCTAGGACAGACAGAGTCGTCATCTCTGGGTTGTTGCCGGTGCCACGTGACAGTGAGGCAAGGAATAGGGAGAGAGTGCAATTGAACACGTGGCTGCAAGGATGGTGTAGGAGGGAGGGCTTCAGGGCTTCAGGTATTTGGACAATTGGACTGCATTCTGGGGAAGGTGGGACCTGGACAAGCAGGACAGGTTGCACCTGAACCAGAAGGGCACCAATATCCTGGGAGGTAGGTTTGCTAGCACTCTTCGGGGGGGTTTAAACTAATTTGGCAGGGGAATGGGATCCGGACTTGTAATCCAGCAAGTAGG
>NC_057721.1:61538457-61572744 GCF_004010195.1 Chiloscyllium plagiosum | reverse complement strand
CATAGGTCTTTGAAGGTTGCCACTCAGGTGGATAGAGTTTGTAAGAAGGCCTATGGAGTATTATCGTTCATTAGCAGAGGGATTGAATTCAAGAGTCGTGAAGTGATGTTGCAGCTGTACAGGACTTTGGTTCGGCCACATTTGGAGTACTGTGTGCAGTTCTGGTCGCCTCACTTTAGGAAAGATGTGGAAGCTTTGGAGGGGGTGCAGAGAAGATTTACCAGGATGTTGCCTGGAATGGAGAATAGGTCGTACGAGGATAGGTTGAGAGTGCTAGACTTTTTCTCGTTGGAACGGCGAAGGATGAGGGGTGACTTGATCGAGGTTTATAAGATGATCAGAGGAATAGATAGAGTAGACAGTCAGAAACTTTTTCCCTGGGTGCAACAGAGTGTTACAAGGGGACATAAATTTAAGGTGAAGGGTGGAAGGTATAGGGGAGATGTCAGGGGTGGGTTCTTTACCCAGAGAGTGGTGGGGGCATGGAATGCGCTGCCTGTGGGAGTGGTTGAGTCAGAATCTTTGGTGACCTTTAAGCGGCAATTGGATAGGTACATGGATGGGTGCTTAAGCTAGGACAAATGTTCGGCACAACATCGTGGGCCGAAGGGCCTGTTCTGTGCTGTATTGTTCTATGTTCTAAAACATAATTTAAAACAGAAGACATAAAGAAAATATTAAATCATAAAAATACTTACCCCACCCTGTTCTGTGCTGTATTGTTCTATGTTCTAAAACATAATTTAAAACAGAAGACATAAAGAAAATATTAAATCATAAAAATACTTACCCCACAATACAGTTCATCGTTGAAAATTTGTGGAGGGAGGGGAATGCCATTTTGCGGACGTTTTTCTCCTGGAACATTTTCCCGCATCCATTTTCTGTTGTCTTCATTTGCTGCTATATCCAGTTCTTTAAAATCAATTTTGTTGGCTTCTAGGAAACCCAGCACATCCTGTTGTTTCTTCTTGATCTGTGAACAGGATCACTGTTGAGTTGTGCACATAAGCCAAGTAAGATAATAAATAAAGCAGAGGAAGAACAGATCAGACAGTCCTTTTGTAATTTCGCATTGTAAACTCTTCAAGTATTTCTAACATAAACACATGGGTTCTATGAACAATTTATGACTGGATCAGCACTCCTTTCCCCTAGCACATTTAAGAATTTATAAATGTGCATGTGGATGGTGAATGAGACAGCATTAATTGAACATGAATTTATGACATTAAGTTGGTACCAATGCATATTTCAATATTACCTAAAACACCAGGTCAATTGAAGCAATGACAGTCAATATACATGTTGAATACAATCAAGTAATGGGTTGTCAAATACCTAACCGTACACAAAGGCCCAGTAGGAATGGTAGGTTTGGTGAAGGACAGTGGTTGCCAAAGGGACGGGATATGGGATTTCTCCTGCAGGGAAACCTATTTACATCTGACTGGAAGGAAAACCTGTTCCAAGCTAAAGAGCCTTTACAAAGCGAAGGACCATGGAAGAGAGAATATTGTCCACCTGAGGTAAACAAATGAGAAACTAAGGATCCCCAAAATGTTCAAACGGAAATTTTCTTTCTCTGAATTCCTTTTATTTACAGTATTCTACTTAAATTCCACAAATCTGGGTCAAACCTCAAACAATTTCAGGATCATATCTATGTCCAAATTATAATAATCCAAACAAGTGTTAAACTCTCCAAATAACATAAGCTCTGTTGAGATAACCTGAACAGAAAGAATTGCCAGTGGAATCAAGCTCAGATGCTAGGAATTATACATCACTTTACATTCCTGCAATGACCACATTCATTGAAGATCAAAGAAAACATTACCAAAACTTTAGCGTTGAAGCAAGTTGGGTAATAAAGAAAAGATGAAAGTTGTATTTTAATTGTATCAGAGACTAAGAAAATATATAAAATGAAGAACATAGTTAAAAATAATACAGATAAGAAATGATCATAAATGAGATTGCCAAAGTTGCTCATAGAAACACAAATGGTCACAATTATACAGAAACTTTACAGAGGGAAGAACCAGGGAAGACAGGAGTTGTTTACTGTCCATCTGAGTTACAGAAGTGAGAATTCGCAATGCAGATAGGAATACCCTGCTCAGTGATACCCGGTTTGGGTTCTGCCAGCTACTCAGCTCCTGACTTTGCTTTAAACATGGATAAAACAGCTGAATTCCAGAGGGGATTGGAGAGTGACAGCCCTTGGCATCAAGCCACATCCAACTGAGTGTGGCTCACGGACCCCTAGTAAAATTGGAATCAATAAGAAACAGGGGATGAACTCTCCACTGGGTGGAGTCATAACTGGCACATCGGAAGATGGTTGTGGTTGTTGGAGGTCAGTCATCCAGGACATCTTTGCAGAAATTCCTCAGGATAGTGTTGTCGGCCCAAACATCCAGCTGATTCATCAATGACCTTCCCTCCATCATAAGGTCAGAAATGGGGGTATTCACAATTGATTCCACAATGTTCAGAACCATTCATGACTTCAGATACTGAAGCAGTACATGTTCAAATACAACAAGATCTGGACAATATCCAGTCTTGGGCGGATGAGTGGAAAGTAACACTCCACCTCACAAATGTCAGGCAATGACAATCACCAGTAAGAGATGGATAGTGAAAGTGGTGTTTGGTATGCTTGCCTTTATTGGCAAGTGCATTGAGTATAGGCGTTGGGACATAGTGTTGCAACTGTATAGGATATTGGTGAGGCCACTATTGGAATACTGCATGCAATTCTTGTCTCCCTCTTATAGGAAGGATGTTGCAAAACTTGCAAGGATTCAGAAAAGATTGACAAGGATGTTGCCAGGGTTGGCAGGATTGAGCTATAGAGAGAGGCTGAATACACTGGGGTTGTTTTCCCTGGAGGGTCAGAGGCTGAGGAGTGACCTTTTGGAGGTTTATAAAATCATGAGGGCCATGGATAGGGTAAACAGATGAGGTCTTTTCCCCGTGGTGAGGCAGCACAAAACTACATGGCATAGGTTTAAGGTGAGCGGGGCAAAGATATAAAAGGGATCTAAGGGGCCATGTTTTCACATAGGGTGGTGTGGGTATGGAATGAGCTGCCAGAGGAAGTGGTGGAGGCTGGTAAGATTACAACATTTGAAAGGCATCTGGTTGGGTATATATGAAAAAGGAAGAGTTTAAGAGGAATATGGGCCATATAGTGGAAAATGAGACTATATTTAGATAGGATATCTGATCAGCATTGACGAGTTGGACCAAAGGGGTCTGTTTCCATGCAGAGTATCTCTAAGACTCCAAGACAATATAATCATCACCCTCCAACATTCAATAGTGTTATCATCACTGAATCCCTCCACTAACATTAGACTTGGGGTTAGCATTAACCAGAAATTCAACTGGACTTGCCATAAGCAGTGACTACAAGAGCAGGTTAGAGGTTAGGAGTACTGCAACTAACTCACTTTCTGACTCTCCAAAGTCTGTCAATCATCTAAAAGGTACAGGTCAAGAGTGTTGTGGAATACTCCCCACTTGCCTGGATGGATGCCACTCCAAAAATACGTAAACCTGACACCAACCAGGACAAAGGAGTCCACTAATTGGCAAATCTACAAAAAAAAACACTCCCTCCACCACTGGTGCTCAGTAGCAGCAGTGTGTACCGTTTACAAGAACTGCAGAAATTCACCAAAGGTTCTCAGACAGTTCCTTCCTGATCCATGACAACTTTGATCGAAGAAAGACAAAGGCAGCAGATACATGGGAACACCATGCAATTTCCCTCCAATTCACTCACCATCCTGTCTTGGAAATATATCATCATTTCATCAGTCTCATTGGGTCAAAATCCTGAAATTGCCTCTGCAATGGCACTGTGGGTTTACCTGCAGTAAATGGACTTCAAGCGGGCAGCTCACCACTACCTTCTCAAGGGTAACTAGGGGACAGGCAATAAATGCTGGCCAGCCAGTGACTCCCATGGCCCATGAATGAATAAAAATAAGTCATGGCCACAGACTGAATATCTTTCATGATAACCTCGTGTGAAAACTAATTGTCCTTTTTAATGCAGCTATTAGCATCTTCTCAAAACATCTTAGTTTAGAAGGACTTTTGAATCTTGAATGGAGCCTTCATTATCTTACTGTACGTGTAAGGCCACTATTTTACTCCAACTGAATGAGCAAATTCCATTCCAAATATAATGATTTCTAATTTTAAAAGTGTTTTGGGTATTAAATTCTGATATTTATAACTTGGCCAACTTGTTTACATTGACTGAAGAAATGAATTTCCTGTTTGATAACCACCTTACTCAAATACGTATTTTTAAAGAGAAAAAATGCAACAGGCAGTTTTGGTCACTTTATCATCAACATAAAGATTAAGATATCTAAGTAAAAGTCAGTGTTGATCATATTCTCATTTGTGAATCAAGGTATGAACCAATGATGAGAAAAATGTGCAACTTTGCCGCAGTTTTTGAATGTGATATGGAGGGCTGTTATCTATTTTGCTCAAGGTGAGATGACTAAAGATCCCACACAGTTCAAAGGAGAAGCAGAGAGCTTTCATTATGTCCTATTTGATATACTTCCCTTAATCAATACCACAGAAAAGCTGATCATTCATCTCCATGTTATATGTATAATTTTACTGCGTACAAAATGGCTGCATTTACCAAGAGGAGAAAGTGAGGTCTGCAGATGCTGGAGATCAGAGCTGAAAATGTGTTGCTGGAAAAGCGCAGCAGGTCAGGCAGCATCCAGGGAACAGGAGAATCGACGTTTCGGGCCTAAGCCCTTCTTCCTGCGCTTTTCCAGCAACACATTTTCAGCTCTGCATTTACCAAGATAACAACGTTCAGGATTTAACATTAAATTATAAGCAATCCACTTACGAAAGGTTACTAACATGTGGGATAAGGCACTGCAAAATGTTCAATGTTCCAACTTATTAAGAACATTGATGGTAAGCCAACTGCAATAAATTTACACTCAGCACTCACTAGAATTTAAAAATAACTAATAAGGAATGCAATTTTAGGATCAAACTTCAAAACATGACTGTTACTGATTTGTAATATCACAGAGCTTTTATGCAATTAATGCAAAAACTAACCAATTCACATCTTCATCTCAACATTCCCAGTACATTTTAAGTTTATTACACGGTTTTTAAAAAATGTATGGAGGTTAGTTGAAAAATTGTCTTAAAGATCTAACTACTGTATGATTCACTAATTCTATATACATTATAAATTGAAGTGCTCTAAACTCAGTTCCCAAAATGGGAGGGGCAGGGCAATTTAACTTTGCACACTGGTATTTTAGATTTAATAAGGTCATGCAAAAAAAAGCAAATTATATGCTGCTGGAATAAATCCGTCACACTTGGTCACAGTAGACTGCTCTACATTTGCCATCTTCACTACATTACTCTTCACAATTAATATATTTTCCCCACTTTTTTAACTCCAAGAAAATGAAGTTGATTTGCATATTATAGCTATTAAAAAGAATCAAATCGGCAAATGGAATCCTACATCATTTTAATTCAGTTCAGAAAGACCAACACACAAGCTGCATCTGTGATGCAAGAATACAGGGAGAGAAGCTGACTGGCAAAGATGGCATAGGTCTACAGTCATCACTGATACTCCTCCTCCCCCTCCCCCTGAACACTGACTGAAACATGAGATACCGTAAGAAGAGATATGGCATTCTTGGCCTGGACTTTTTAATGGAGTACTTATATAATCGATCATATACTATATTAACAAAGATGGAGGAGTAGCATTAATATCACTGGACTAGTAATCAGAAGCCTAACACTGGGGCGGCATGGTGGCTCAATGGTTAGCACTGCTGCCTCATAGCACCAGGGACCCAGATTCAATTCCAGCCTTGGGCGACTGTCTGTGTGGAGTTTGCACATTCTCGCTGTGTCTGCGTGGGTTTCCTCCGGGTGCTCCAGTTTCCTCCCACAATCCAAAGATGTGCTAGTCAGGTAAATTGGGCATGCTAAATTGCCCATAGTGTTAGGTGTATTAGGTAGAGGGAAATGGGTCTGGGTGGGTTACTCTTCGAAGGGTCAGTGTACTTGTTGGGCCAAAGGGCCTGTTTCCACACTGTAGGGAATCTAATCTTATGTTTTGGGGACACAAATCCCATCACACTAGCTAGTGGAATTTGAGATGAATTGATAAATGACCAAGTAACAAATGATGATTCTGCTAAGACTTATGTAGTTCACTTCTACCCTTTAGGAAAGGAAATAGGTTTTCTGTACCTGATCTGGCCTACATGTGACTCCAGACCAATAGCAGTATGTTTGACTCTTAAGTGCCCTCTGAAATTGCCTGTTGTATCAAACTCATGATACAGTCAATGTTGGTATATCCACATCACAGGGACTGCAGCAGTTATAAAGGCAACTGATCACAAACTCAAGTGAATGATGTCCATATCCCATGAATAAATAACCCTAAAAAAAATATTGTTAGCTCCATATGCACTGCTTACATTATCAAAGTATAGTTTGCATTTATATTGTAACAAAAGTCCATGTAGTTTTGGAAGCTTTACTTCACGTGAGAACTAATCTTGTAAGATACTAAGCCTTAACAATGCATAAAGAAGCAACATTTATAAAGGGTAAGTGTTATTTCTTCACTCTAAATTGATCTGGATTGAAACGAGACTCTACTTTTCAGTCACACAATGGCAGCACATTTTTACTCTGCATAAAATCTATTCCAGTGGTATCAGCTCCTAATGTATGCAGCATGAGGTAATGATATGAACAGACTAATTGCACTTTAGCTAAAGCTCTACCCATTCTGATGCATAAAGGCACCACTTGGTGTAACTTCGGACAATCCAGAAGTTTGTGCTGACAGCATGGACTCTGGCATGGTCTCACACCAGTGAGACACTTAGCTTTTTGCTAGGAGCAGTATTTATGCCAACAAGTTAATGCAATATGTATACAGTTGCTGAGGTAAATTGCTTAGCTGTATTTGTGATCCATCCTTGCCACAACTTTAGAACAGCTCGGTGAACTAACATTAGGAGGAGGATTGGTGATAGAACTCTACCCCAACCACAAGCCACCAGTGGTTTTTACTCAGACATATTTTTATAACATAGTGCAACAATGGATTTTTCATCACTGTTGTGGCATGCTGATAGCAGTGAACAGAGGTCCTAAGGAAACCAACAGTGAAAAGAATTCATAAGAATCTCGAAGAGAAAGGAACAGAAAAGTCTGCAAAAATGTGTAAGTGTGCATTACTACTTTTAGGTATGCAACCAATCAGCATCTGAGAGAGTTTAAACAGTCAGCAAGCAGAGACTTCTGCAAGCTATGACAAGGCAAAAAGACAGCCAAACCCACAGGGAAAGGCTCAAGAAAAAAAATCAACATGGGCTACAGTCACACTTGGGCAATAAGGGTTGGATCGGAGTCAAGATTTGGCTGCAGTGTAATTGGATGCTGGAGCTCCAGTATTAGGTTGAATCCCCAACCCCAACAAGGAAAGAAGTTAGAAAAATTGCCTTAATTGGTGCAAATCCTAGCTTGACATCCTGGAAAAACTAAACCGAAGTGCTTACCAGGAAAACAATCAATCATTGTTACAGGTATGAATGGGCACCATAGGTACAGCTGAAAAATTTAAAGCAGGGCCTTAACTCTATATCGAAGTTGGGAATATGTGAAATAAATTTAAACACCAAGTCCACTGCAGGAGAAGATCAAGATCAATCATTCCAGAGAAAGGTTTTACTAAAATAAAAAGGAATCTCTCCATTTCTGACTTTACAATGAATGGAAAAAAATAATGAAGCAGCTGAAGGTGGCCAGGCCTAGGACACTACTCTGAGCAACACCTGCTGAACCATCCTGTGACTAAGATCTCCAATCACCACAACCACCTTCCTTTGTACAAGCTACGACTTCAACCCGCAGATAGTTCTCCAATCCATTTCCACTGACTCCAGTTTCGGTAGAGCTCTTCATCCCACATGATGGGGGGTTGCTGAACAAAGAGTGCAATTTCACAGTTCCCTGAAAATTGAGTCACAGGTAAATAGGATAGTGAAGGCAGCATTTGGTATGCTTGCCTTTATTGGTCAGTACACTAAGTATAGGAGTTAGGGAGGTCATGTTACAGCTTGTACAGGACATTGGTTAGGCCACTATTGGAATACTGTGTGCAATTCTGGTCTCCCTCCTATAGGAAGGTTGATGTGAAATTTGAAAAGGCTCAAAAAAGATTTACAAGGATGTTGGAAGGTTTGATCGGTAGGGAAAGGCTGAATAGGCTGCGGCTGTTTTCCCTGGGGTATCGGAGGCTGAGGGGTGAGTTTGTAGAAGTTTATACAATCATGAGGGGCATGGATAGGGTAAAAGGGCAAGGTCTTTTCCCTGAGATGAGGGGAGTCCAAAATTAGGGGGCATGCTTTTAAATGTGAGAGGGAGAGATTTAAAAAGGGAACTAAAGGACAACTGCATACGCAGAGAGTAGTGTATGTTTGGAATGAACTGCCAAAGGGAATGATGGAGGCTGGTACGAGTACAACATTTTAAAAAGACATCTGGAAGGGTACATGAATTAGAAGGGTTTTGAGGGATATGGGCCAAATGCTGGCAAATGGGATAAGATCATTTTGGGATATCTGGGAAGCATGGACAAGTTGGACCAAAGGGTCTGTTTCTGTGCTGTGCAACTCTGATTCAGTCAAATGATAATGTGGTAATTTGTGCATGGATTCAGAAGATACTGGAAGGGTACTTTTAAAAAGGAGCATGAAATATTAAATAAAATGAGTGTTACGTGGAGGAACATTCAAACTATGAAGGTGGATAAACCATTAATGCCAAAGGAGTTACATCTCTGGCTGTTAATAGAAGCCATATTAGAAAAAGCAGATGCTCTATAAATCATTTTGCAACCCTTACTAGATACAGGTGAAGTTCCTGAGTATTGAAGTAAGCAAAAGTTGTTCTATTATTCAAAAATAGTGGAAAGGATAGTTTTCAATGTTAGACAAATTACTGGGATCAATGTTGAGAAATAAAAAAAACTATTATTTGGAAAGGCAGTTTGGAAAATTGCCAATAAAACACCTTTACTCAAAAGTGGAGGGACGTAAAAAACAAGCAACTATAGGCCAGTCATCTGTCACTGGGAAAATGTTAAAATCGATTATAAAGGATACATTAAAGAGAGCACTTAGAAATATATAATTTAATCAAGCAGAATCAGCAAAGCTCCATGAAGGACAAATAGTGATCGAAATATTTATTAGAATACTTTGAAGTGACAACATGCAGGGTACATTAAGGGGAAGCAATAAGTGTAACATATTTAAATTTCTGAAAGGCATGTGATAAAGTTACTGCATATAAGGCTACTTAATAACTTTGAGTCTAAGATGTTGGGGGCAGGATATCAGCATGATAGAGGATTGGCAAACAAATAGAAGACAGTTAAAATAAGTGGGGGGGGGGGGGGGGGCACATTTTAAGAATAGCAATCTGTAATTAGTGGAGTGCCACAAGGATCAGTGCTGGTGCCACAATCATTCACAATCTGTATTGATGACTTTATACATTCATAACCACAATCTATCAACAAGTTTTGGGATTGATAAAAACTGGATGCAAAAGCAAGTGCTAGGGATGATATTTCTCTGCAAACTGTATTGACTGGTGAATGGGAAAAGCTTGAAGATGGAATACCATGTGGAAAAATGTGAGGTTATGCACTTTGGAAGGAAAGAAGAGACTACTGAACTTTTTTAAAAAAAAGTCATTCATGGGATGTCACCAGGCAAGCCACAATTTATTGCCCATTTTTAAGTTGCCCTTGAGAAGGTAGCATAAGTTGTGTTCTTGAACTGTTGCAGACAATCTGGTGTTGGTGGACACACAATGCCATCAAAGGAGAAAGTCTCACTGTTTGGCCAAGCAGCAAAGACACGCTGATCGATTTCTATGTCAAGAAGGTGGATGCCTCAGAGGAGGACCTTGCAGGTAGTGGTGTTCCCATGTATCTGTTACCCTTGCCCTTTGAGATATTAGCAGTCATGTGTTTGGAAGGTGCTGTCTAAAAAGCCGTGGTGAATTTCTGCAGTCCATCTTGTAAATGGTACACACTGCTGCTAACGAACAGTGGTGCATGGAGTGAATGTGATATGATACCAATTAATGGGGCTGCTTCGACCTGGATAGCGTAAAGCTCCAAGTGCTATTGAAGCTGGAACGCAGAGTCACACAGCATGGAAACAGACCCTCCAGTCCAACCAGTCTATGCCAAATATAATCCCCAACTAAACTAGTCCCACCTGCCTACTCCTGGCTCATATCCCTCCAAATCTTTCCTATTCATGTACTTATCCAAATGTGTTTTGAACACTGTAAAAGTACTCACATCCACAGGTGAACTATCTTTTGAGTAAAACATTTGCCCCTTGTATCGTTTGTAAATCTCTCCTCTCTCACTTTAAAGTACACCCACCAGTCTTGAAATCCCCCCTTCTAGGGAAATGACATTTATCATTAACGCTGTTGACATCTCATTACTTTATAAACCTCTAAAGGTCACCTTTCAACCTTCTACACTTCAGTGGATAAAGTCCCATCCTATCCAACCTTTCTTTACAACTTAAACCTTCGAAGTGGTCATTGGTTTGGAAGGGGTCTGGAAGCAAAGTGGATAAAGGGAATTGCAGATGGAGAGTGTGTGTGGACTTCCAAAATATTTTTGATAAGATGTCTTATCAGTTTATGATGCACAGGGTAAAATGTTAACATGGACAAAGAACTGTTTAGCTAACAGGTGGCAAAGAGCAGAGATATTGGATCTTTTTCAGCTTGGCATGTTGCAACTACTGGAATCTTTTAAAAATTTATTTAGTTGTAGGAGGCAGGCATCACTGGCTGACCAGCATTTATTGCTTGTCCCAAGTAGTCCTTGAGAAGGTGGTGGTGAGCTGCCTTCTTGAACCACTGCAAGTAACTTTTTGTGGGTGGCTCATAATGCCGTTAGGGAGGGAATTCCAGGATTCTGACCCAGAGACAGTGAAGGAGCAGCAATCTATTTCCAAATTAGGATAGTGAGTGGCTTGGAGGGGAAACTTGAAGGTGGTGGTATTCCCATATATCTGCTGCCTTGATCCTTCTAGATGGAAGTGGTCATGGATTTGGAAGGTGCTATCTGAGGATATGTGGTGAATTTCTGTTGTGTATCCTGTAGATAGTACACACTGATGCCACTGTTGGTGGTGGAGGGAGTGGATGCTTGTGGGTGTTGTGCCAATCAAACAGGCTGCTTTGTTCTGGATGGTGTCAAGCTTCTTGCATGTTGTTGGAGCTGCACTCATCCAGGCAAGTGGGGAGTATTCTTTCACAGTCCTGACTTGTGTCGTGTAGATGGTGGACAGGCTTTGGGGAATCAGGATGGAAATTATACACCACAGAATTCTTAGCCACTCGCTTGCTCTTGTAGCCACTGCAGGCAAGTAGCAGTATTCTTTCACACTTCTGACTTGCTTTGTAGATCATGAATGTGTTTTGGGAATTCTGGAGGAATGTTACTCGCTGTAGAATTCCTATCCTCTGACCTTTTCTTAACTGGACTGGCCACATAAATACTGCAGCTCCAAGTTCAGTTTCTCATCAGTTACACGCAGGATGTTGATAGTGGGGAATCTAGTGATGGCGATGCCACTGAACGTCATGGAGCAATAATTAAATTGTCTCTCGTCAAAGATGGTCATTGCCAAACACATGTGTAGTGTGGACATAACTTGCCATCTGTCAGTCCAAACTTGGACATTGCCCAAGTCTTGATGCAGTTGAACATGATCTGCTTCAATACCTGCTAAGTGGTGAAAAGTACTAAGTAGTGTGTGATCATCAGTAAACATCGCCATTTCTGACTATATGATGGAAGAAAGATCATTGATGAAGCAGCTGAAGATGGTTGGGCCAAGGATATTACCCTGAGAAACTCTTGCAGAGCTGGCTTACAACCAGGACAACTGACCTCCAACAAACACACCATCTTCCTTTGAGCCAGATATGACTTTGATCAGCAGAGAACTTCTCCAATTTCCAATTACTCCAGTTTTCTTCAGTACTTCTGGCTGAAGATTGTTTCAAATGCTCCAGTCTTATCTTTTGCACTGATGTGATGGTCACCTCCATTATTGGGGATGGGATATATGTGGAGCCTCATCCTCCGCCAGTGAGTTGTTTAATTGTCCACCACCATTCAGGACTGGATGTGGGAGGACTGCAGACTTTAGATCCAATCCTTTGGTTATGGCTTCAGTTAGCTCTGACAATCACTTGTTCTTATGCTTTATGACATGCAAGTAGTCCTGTTTGGTAGTTAGATTGACAGTTTTAGGTGGTACTGCTCTAAGCATGACCTCCTACACTCTTCATTGAGTCAGGCTTGAATCCCTGGCTTGAAAGTAATGGTAGTGTGGGAGGTGCCAAGCCAGAAGGTTGGAGCTTGCTTTGGGATGACAATATGTCTTCTGCTAACAGCCCACAATACCTCATGGATGCCCAGTGGTTAAAATATTTTCAAGTTAGCATGGTTATACTAGCACACAACACAATGGAAGACATACTCAATGTGAAAACAGGATTTTATCTCCACAAGGACTGCAGAGGTCACTCTAACTAATATTAGTGAATATATGGCAGGTTGATGTCCAAAATGTTTTTCCCTCCTGTTGGCTCCCTTATCACCAGACACCAATCCAGTCCTGCCATCCATGTCCTTTCGGACCCAGCCAGCTTGGTCAGTAGTGCAGCTGCTATGCCATGCATGGTTGTAGGCAGTGATAACCCTAATCAGAGTACACTCACTTATAGAATTGTGTGCACTGCTGGTTATGCAGCAATTATTGCCATCCCTAGTTGTCTTGGAGAAGTGGTGGCGAGTTGCCTTCTTGACCTTCTGCAATCGACCCACAATACAATGAGGGAGGGAGTTCCAAGATTTTGACCCAGTGACATTGAAGGAATGGTGATATATTTCTAAGTCAAGTTGGGAAGTGGTTTGGAAGAGAACTTGCAGGTGGTTGTGTTCCCCTGTATCTGCTGCCCTTGTCCTTCTAGATGGGGAGTGGTTTTGCTTTTGGAAAGAGCTGTCTAAAGAGCCTTGATAAATTTCTGTTGTGTTGGGAATTATTTGCTTTAAATCAAACAATCTTTTTCATCCAGGAGAGACTTATCCTTGGAAAAAGCTGTCCAGATCATCTTGAAGGCAGGGACCTGGGAAAATCACAAATAAATCCTGAAAGAAACATTTTACTAGATAAGAGCAACAAAATCTATTGGTTTGAAAAAGGTACAAACACACACTAAACTGACATGACAAACCCAACACAACAAAAAAAAAGGCAAAATATAACAGATTTAGCATTAGCATCAGCACTGTGAAACAAAGAAGTCTCTCAAGCAAATAATATTCAGTCATGACAGAGGTGTTTTACTTTTGTAAAATAAAACAATGGACACAGAGGCAAGAAACGTTCCAGGACAGTAGACGTACCAGCCGATACATGGATAAATAACTCTACACAGTAGATTGTCCCTATCTGTGAGAAGAGTGATCCACATTCAAAGATTTCTCTTCTATATTCATGGTAAATCTAGATAAGTAGAAGATTTATCACAACTGACATGACAGAATGTATGTCAATAAGAAAAATACTCAATTTAAGCTTCATATGGTGGAGACTGTCACTGTCCTATCTAACCAAATACTGTGAGTACAGAAGGATGTTACAGTCTACAGCTTTGGTTCAGGTGGAACACCTTGTAGGATTAAAATAATGTTTGCATGTTGCCACAGCAACTAAACAAAAATGTTGACTGGGGCAGTTGGTGGATATGTTGTAAGATAAGTTATAAGGTAATGGATAGGAAAGGGTGAATATTCAGCAAAAGTGAAACAGCTCATTCTGATAGATAACAATGTCACTGGTTGAAACATGTGTCAGGTCAGGCTGACAGCAGTTAGACTCTACCTAATGTAGACATGCCGAAGAATTACTACAACTATATATGGAAAAATAAAGTACATTGTTATCAAAGAGTCTCTTGTGCTGATACCTATTCAAATCCATCCTCCATCAGAGACTGTGGAACAGGGGCAGGAGAACTGGCAGCAGCACTCTACCCCAACCACACTAGTGGTTGGTATCCATGCATCACATCACACTCTAATATGGGGGAGCAATGGGATTCTTAGAACAGTTATCACATTGCAGTGACTTTGAAACCTGTTGAATGAAAGATGAAGAATTTGGTGGGGCTTGATAAAGATTGAGCTACCATAACAAAACAAATTAGCTATTTCCATAATAGAGTCAGACACAAGGCCATACCATCTGGAATCAGTACAACTAGCATAGATCTGATCACAATAGAAAGGCAGCGTATTGTGAGGGATATTGACCTGTCGGGTAACCCAACATCATACTGGGCTTACAAAAATAAAGCATAATTGCTTTTCAACACCAAACCAGTTGAGGTAACTATTCACGTAATAGTGCGGTGAGGAAGGCATATGGCGTACTGGCTTTTATTGGTAGAGGAATTGAGTTCCGGAGTCCTGACATGATGCAGCAGTTGTATAAGACTCTGGTGCGGCCGCATCTGGAATATTGTGTGCAGTTTTGGTCGCCATACTATAGGAAGGATGTGGAGGCACTGGAACGGGTGCAGAGGAGGTTTACCAGGATGTTGCCTGGTATGGAAGGAAGATCGTATGAGGAAAGACTGAGACACTTGGGGCTGTTTTCATTAGAGAAAGGAAGGTTTAGGGGTGACTTGATTGAGGTGTACAAGATGATTAGGGGGTTAGATAGGGTTGACAGTGTGAACCTTTTTCCGCGTATGGAGTCGGGTATTACAAGAGGGCATAGCTATAAATTAAGGTGGGGGGGGTAGATATAGGACTGAAGTTGGGGTAGGTTCTTCACTCAGCGAGTCGTCAGTTCATGGAATGCCTTGCCAGTAGCAGTGGTGGACTCTCCCTCTTTATGGGCATTTAAGCGGGCATTGGATAGGTATATGGAGGATAGTGGGTTAGTATAGGTTAGGTGGGCTTGGATCGGCGCAACATCGAGGGCCAAAGGGCCTGTACTGCGCTGTATTCTTCTATGTTCTATGTAATTCATGTAATATTATATACATTTACCATTTCAAACCTTGATGGACTTAAATTATCATACATAAAATTGCTCATCTGAAGGAATTATCAATGATACATAGGAAAAGAGACGATCTAAGAACAGGAAGCAAGAACAGGCAATTCAGCCCCTGGAGTGTGCTCCACCATTTAATACAATTATGCTGATCTCATTCTGGCCTCAACACTTTCTTGCCTACTCCCCACAACCCATTATTAATTAAAAATCTGTCTGTCCATCTACCTTTTCAAATTTATTTAATGTCCCAATGTCCATCACATTCTGGGGTAGTGAATGACCAAGCCTATAGTTACAAATATTTCAAGAATTAAAACCTACAGATGGAATGAACACGAATTTAAGATTAGACTGGATAACTAGTTACTCTTAATTCACGAGTAACTCCATAGTACTTTCATGCAGTGTATCAGTTCAACCTGTTCTTTCACCTCCAAAACAGCAAATTGCGACTTCAAGCCCTACATTAGCACACAAGTACATAAACAAAGTTGACACTTCCACATTATACTGAGACAGGGTTGCATTGTTGTAGACAGTGCCATTAGGTCAGCGTAATGCACAAAGATCCTGTCAATCCTCTTCAAGTAATACCTGTACTGCTGAAAGAAAAGCAGAGAATAACAATGTGTCAATTGTTGCTTTCCAAAAGAAAGGAATTGGCACATTAATTAAAACAAAATAAAAAAGCTGTTTAGTGGCAGAAAAAGGTATTTGCTGAATTTAGCATTGTTATTTTACAAATTATAAATGGGATGCTTTTAGTGCTGTGTGAACATAGGAAGGAACACAGTATATTTGTGATGATGAATGTACCTCAGTGTTAAGGAGACTGAAAAGAACTTTTCTCTCATAATTGTGTACCTTTAAATTGCCTTGGTTTTTATCTGATACAAAGTCACAGTATCAGGAAGTGGCTAGAACAAGAACAGAAAATAGAACACAACTTTGCAAAGAACTGAATTGTTACTTACAAATCAGTCTGCCTTATGTTTGAACTAATGCTACAGCATAAATCGACTGGTTAAAAGGATACTGCAAGAAAATACCAAAGTCATTTATTCTGATTTCCACCGAAAAAATGCCAATCTTGTCTCTTCTGTAATACAGACCACTTCACCATTATTTGTGGAAAAATGAGATCTACACTCGTGAGAATGAACACTGACAAGCTTTATTATACACAACAGTTTAGAAGGCAAGGCAATAAAGGAAATTGTTCTGGAACTCCATACTCACATTATGATTCACACATGTATTGGGACATAATTTTTAACCGTTTCACCACATTCCACTGCTTGGAATTTTACACCACAGAAGGCAAGGCAATAAAGGAAATTGTTCTGGAACTCCATACTCAGGCTGCAGTTCCATTTGATCTGACACCACTATAACATAGCTCCTTAAGCACATACTCAGTAGCTATTCTTAGAGTAACCTTTTACGTTATATTAATCTGGGGCCATGTTTCCAAACTCCACAAAGGGTTCAAAGTAGTCTAGGAGATTATGCCAAATTCAAATTTATAAAAACATTTACAAAGCTAAAACAAAATAGATGTTTTTGCTTTTCACCAGAGGGAATGGTTACAGTATCACTGAAGTATTAAAAAATGGGAGCCGGATCAGCATTTGGGGGAAGAATTGAACAGAGCAGAACATTAATAGATTTAAATGAGGAAAGATGGACATAAATACAGTGATTGGATCAAATGGCCAGATTTTAAGTCTGTTTATCATTTATATTTTTACTTCATTATTAAAGCACTTTGTGATTTGATTGTAAAGCTGCAAGAGTAAATTGGAAAACAGACATGCAAAGGTTCTGTGACTAGAAAGCCTCATTAAGTAGAGACCACTATAAATACTGCCTCACACAACACTGCCAAAATTGAACAGCAGGCCTGCAGAGATAATTGTCTCAAGTTAAACCAATAAGTTTCCCAAATTAGTTACAGGGCTTCCTACATTACAATAGTGATGATACTTCAAGATTCATATGCCACAGTGATAGTGTCCCTATCTCTGGATCAGAAGGCATGGTGAGTTCAAAGTCCCACCTGCTTCAGAAGTCCCACCTGCAATACAGCACATCTGTGACAGTTTGATTTTTTAAACAATCAACTTCAAAAAGGTGATAGGGCTGTTGTGGTCGTTTCCCTACTTCTGGGCCAAAAGGCCTGAGTTCAAGTCCCACCTGTGCCAGACGTGTATCAATTTTTTTTATTTAAACAAACACTTCAAAAGACGCTAAGGGACTTGTTTGGTGCAGGAGTAGTGTCCCTACTTTTGAACCTGGAGGCCCAGGTTCAGGTCCCACCTGATCCAGAGGTGCGTAATGACATCTCTGAACACACTGATTTTGAAATATTTATTTCAAAAGTACTTCACTGGCTCAAAGTACTTTGCAATGTTCTGAGATTGTTAAAGCTACCACATAAACATACATCCTTCTTCATGTTATGGAGTTAAAAAAAAAACTCCTGATCAGAGACTAGAATGATACTGCTGTACAGGACATTGGTTAGGCCAATTTTGGAATATTGCATGCAATTCTGGTCTCCTTCCTATCGGAAAAGACGTTGTGCAACTTGAAAGGGTTCAGAAAAAGATTTACAAGGATGTTGCCAGGATTGGAGGATTTGAGCTATAGGGAGAGGTTGCATAGGCTCGGGCAATTTTCCCTGGAGCGTTGGAGGCTGAGGGGTGACCTTATAAAGGTTTACAAAATTATGAGGGGCTTGGATTGGATCAATTGACGAAGTCTTTTCCCTAGGGAGGGGGGAGTCCAGAACTAGAAGTTTTAGGGTGAGAGAGGAAAGTTATAGAAGAGACCTAAGGGGCAAGTCTTTCACTCAGAGGGTGGTACGTGTATGGAATGAGCTGCCAGAGGAAGTAGTGGAGGCTAGTACAATTACAACATTTAAAAGGCATCTAGATGGGTATATGAATAGGAAGGGTTTGGAGGGATATGGGCTGGGCGCTAGCAGATGGGACTAGATTTGGTTGGGATATCTGGTCAGCAGGGACAAGTTGTACCGAAGCTGTACATCTCTATGACTCTATGAAGCATATACGCATTTGAACTTGATTCTTTGGATATTAGGAATCTGCAATGGATTCCTCATGTCATTAGATATCTAAATCGCTTACTGACTACCACGCAATTTCAACTGTGAAATACACATACAAAGCAGCTGGAGATCTTTCTGCTCGGACAGCACTGTTTGCATTGATAGATCACAATATTTCCTTGTGCTAATATTCGCATGCTGTTCTCTGCAGTATGTAAATACCAGACACACAATCATTTGGAGTTGAACTACCAAGATGACAACCCTTTTAATCTTACAGAAGCAAAAGCTCAGCAAAATCTATTTAAGAAGTTACTCTTGAAAATACTTCGTGACTATTCTTGCAGAACGAAGCTATCTTGGTTATCCATTAAATGTTACAGCACTGAAGATCATTTTTCTCTACAAGCTCTCTTTTCCAGTGTCAATCACCTGCTTGTTTCCCAGCCCCATATTTTCCCTCTAAGTAATTTGGATTAATGATGTCTGTTCCACCCAAGATGAAGAACATCATCCAGATTTGCAATTTGTGCCTCAGGGTCATTCGTGGAACAAAGGGAAAAACACTATATTAAATGTTGAACAATTGTTACAGTGCAGGAGGACACCATTCAGTCCATCATGACTGCGTTGGCTCGGAGTACTTGAACTTCATGTCAAGCTCCTGCCTTTTCCAGCAACACTACACAGTTGATGATTATTTAAATTAAATACAAGACCCTTTTGAATGCCTCAATTACACCTTCCTCCTCCAAACTCCCGGGCAATGTATTTCCAAATCTGGATTATTCACAGAGAAAGTTTTGCTCACCTCACATTTGCTTCTTTCGCAAAACTCTTTAAAATACCTCAGGGCATGGTTGGTAACATGGGACTGGGATATCATAGCGAGAACAGAAACATGGGAGGTACAGGACTGGCATCTCAATGTTCTAGGATAGAGATACAATAGGAAGGATAGAAAGGTAGGTAAGAGGAGGGGGGGACTGGCGTTTTTGCTTAGGGAAAACATCACTGCTGTACCTGGAGAAGATATTCTTAGGGGGATCATCAAGTGAAGCTATATAGATGGTACTGAGAAATCAGAAGGGGATGATCATTTTTGATGGGATTGTACTAGAAGGTAACCATATGGAACGAATTGCCAGACAAAGCAGTAGAAGCAGGTGCCATGACAACACTTAAAAGACATTTGGAAAAATACATAAACAGGAAGGGTTTAGAGGGATATGGGCCAAATACAAGCAAATGTGAGTCCACAAAAAGCTGGACAACAATTTAGAATTTATAACACAGAAGGATGTACTTCAGCCCAAAAGGTTCATAACAGTGTTCATGTTTGACATTAGCCTTCTTATACCTTACCTCATGTAACCTTATCTGTGGGTCCTTTCTTCCTCATATTTGTCCCTTAACAGGACCTTTATGTTATTTACCTTAGGCACTCCAAAAGGTTATTAAATTCTACATCCTACCCACCCACTAAGTCAATAGTTATTTATAATTGAGAGAGAGAGCGAGCTAAACATTTTTGTATCTCTTGTTTACAAATGTAATTTGCAATATTCAAAGATTTCTTTTACAAAAGGTTGAACAAAGTATGCTTTTAAAAAACATTCTCAAGGATGTGGTTTGAAAAAGTCGACAGAGATGTTTCATTTCTTCCCAGCTGGGCATGGACTACATCCAATCATTGCCATGAAGATGGTGGGCATGAATGCCTAAAGTTGCAAGAAGCAATGTAAATGTTCAGAGCAACTAGTTTCAAGTCCTCAGAAGTAAAGATGGGCTTTGTTCCTTAAATATGCCTCGAGTTTAGTTGGATTCTTGTCAGCCATAATATAGAAAAGGTTTATCAAAATGACAGTTAAGACTTAGGTTTAGAATTAGCAGCACAGCATTACTGGTCTCTTTTTTCCTCCTTTTCAAGTGCAAACAGTATTCTTGGAATACTCAATATGTGACTATTTGCATTATGACTGAAAAAGAACGCTTCTGCTAGTCCGACAATTTGCAAGAACTGAAGCAATAATCTCTTACCAGATTGATAAATACAACAGTGAAGAGATTGTACTGTTCAAATCAAACTGTTACTATCAACCCTTTTATTTGTAGTATTGTGAGCATTGCAATAAGACCTGCAAATTGGCTCATCTTGTATTTAGAATTTTTTTTATATTAACAGGATACTATTCTGACCAACTATTGACCACTAATTTCTTATTTCCTTTTGAAGATCAGCTAACTATTAAGTCATATTAATATTAGCCTTTTCATAAACATATTATTTCTGCAAAAGCATAAGTACTGATGACACCATTAGCACAGAATTAATGAACATATAAAGAGACCTTGTCATATAGCTACTTAACCTGTGGGTAAGTGCATTAATGTCATAAGTATAAACATTCTAGTATTTCAGTGCTGTTACAAAGTCAGGATTGAGAACTAATGTCAAGCTATTTTGTTCTGCTATTAATCAGTATAAACAAAACTATTCAAAAACAAAGTCAAAGCTGTTAACTTTCACACATTAAAATGGAATGGTTCCAAACAATTAAACAGAGTTGCAGCAACTGCCAAGAAAGACTCAAGAAAAGTGTTCCTGATCCTCCAACAAATTAGTAGTTACTGTATACAGACACTCTTGCAATATCACTAGCTCCTCCATATGAGCTAAAGCAGCAAATTGTACAAAACACTCTTACTATACTTCAACATCATTGTAATTCATAGAATCATAGAACATCTACTGTGCAGAAGCATGCCACTTGGCCCATGAAGTCACACTGACCCTCCAAAGAGTATCCCACCCCGCCACACTGCCACCCTATTCCCTGTAACCTTGCATTTCCCATGGCTAATCCAACTAGCCTGCACATCTTTGGACTGTGGGAGGAAACCGGAGCACTTCGAGGAAACCCACATAGACATGGGGAGAATGTCTGTGTGGAGTTTGCACAGCCACCAGAGAGTGAACCCGGATCCCTGGAACTATGTGGCAGTGGCGCTAACCACTGAGCCACCGTGCCATCATTGAAATAGTACTGACGTTTTTGCACTCAATTGTTGCCACTTCATTTATTTTGTCATTGTTTATGTACATCTCTGAACAATAACTTCAGTACATTTTACTACTTCTTTGGCTGTCATGTTTTAGTGTTTGAGACATTGTAGACTCTGTTGCACTGGATATGCAATATACTAGGCTAATTTAATTACTGTATTTAATCTCAATATAAAATTAAAAGGACTCAAAAAATGCAAAGAACAGTACACCTCACAGAATGGGACAAATAGCTACTCTGGTTGTTGCTGCTGTTTCGTCCTCAAAAAATCTCTTAAGATTGTCAAACATGATTTCACATGCATGTTGTCATGCTGACTTGACTCAAATTATATATTTCTCTGCTGTCATATACTTTATTACAGACTGTAACATTTTCCCACTAACAGGTGTTAAGCACTTTTCACGGTGGAAGATACCAGCAGCATTTGACAAATCCAAGAGCTAGGGGGAGGAGGTTAGTGCACTTGCCATTACTAAGGATAAAGTTTGGGGAAGCTGAAAGGTCTGAAGGTGGATAAGTTACTCAGACCAGAGGGACAACACCCCAGGGTTCTGAAAGACATAGCTGAGGAGATTGTAGAGGCATTGGTGGCAACTGTCCAGGAAGTGCTGGAATCAGGGAGGGTCCCAGAGGACCAGAAAATGGCTAACCGAACGCACCTGTTTAAGGAGAGAGGGAGATAGCAGACAGGAAACAGGCAGGTTCGCCTGACCTCAATCACTGATAAGATGTTAAAGTCTATTATTAAGAATGAGATTGCAGGCTTCATAGCAAAACAGGGCTGAGTCAGCAGGCTTTATCAAGGGGTGTTCATGCCCAACATATCTGCTGGAATTCTTTGAGAAGGTAATGTGCACTTAGACAAAGGAGAGCCAGGGGACTTAATTTGAGGAAGGCCTTTGAGAAGGTGCTGCACAGAAGGCTGTTAAACAACATAACAGCCCATGGTGTTATCGGCATGGTACTGACATGGATTAGCTGACTTTTAGAAGGCAGAAAGTGGGGACAAAGGAGTCTTTTTCAGGATAACAGCTGTTGGCTAGTCGAGTTACTCAGGGGTCTGTGTTACACATATTACACATTATCAATCTGGACAAAAAAAAGGGCATGGCTGCTAAGCTTACAAATGACACAAAGACAGGTAGTGATGAGGAAGCAAGGAGTTGCTGAATAACATGCACAGGTGAGGAGAATGGGCAAAGAAATGGCAGATGGAATACAATGCGGAAATGTTTGGGAAGTCTGACTTGGGAGCTCTAGTTCAGGACTGTCTTAACATTCAGTAGGCAGTGAGGAAGGTAAGTGCAATGTTAGCATATATTTCAACAGGGCAAGAATACAAGGATAGAGATGTACTGCTGAGACGCTAAGGCTGTGTTCAGACTGCATTTGGAATCAGGTGAGCAGTTTTAAGCCCTGTATCTAATGAAGGATAGGCTAGTCTTGATTCGGGGGATGACTGGCTTGTCATATGAGGAATGGTGTTAAAAAATGTGGTGCTGGAAAAACACAGCAGGATAGGCAGCATCCAAGGAGCAGGAGAATTGACGTTTCGGGAATAAGCCCTGAAGAAGGGCTTATGCCCAAAACATCGATTATCCTGCTCCTCGGATGCTGCCTGGCCTGCTGTGTTTTTCCAGCAGCACATTTTTCAACTCTGGTCTCCCACCATCTGCAGTCCTCACTTTCTCCTATATGAGGAATGGTTGAAGACTCTGGGTCTGCACCCAATAGAGTTTAGAAGGATGAGGGGAGGGATATACAGCCACAGAGTCAGAGAGATATACAGCACAGAAACAGACACTTCAGTCCAACTCGTCCACAACAACCAGATATCCTAAATTAATCTAATCCCATTTGCCAGTGTTTAGCCCATATCCCTCAAACCCCTTCTTATTCATATACCCCTCCAGATTCCTTTCAAATGCTGTAATTGTACCAGCTTCCACCACTTCCTCTGGCAGCTCATTCCATATACACACCACCCTCTCCATGAAAATGTTGCCCCTTAGATTTAAAAAGGACCATTCCCCTCACACCTTAAACCTATGCCCTCTAGTTCTGGATTCCACCAATCTGGGGTGAAGACATAGAGCATTACAGTGCAGTACAGGCCCTTTGGCCCTCGATGTTGCGCCAACCTGTGGAAGCAACCTGAAGCCCATCTATCCTACAGTATTCCATTTTCATCCATATGTTTATCCAATGACCATTTAAATGCCCTTAAAGTTGATGTGTCTACTACTGTTGCAGGCAGGGCATTCCACGCCCCTTCTACTCTCTGATGTCAGAGACCACCTGAGATCTGTCCAATACCTGTCACCTCTCTTGCCAGCCATTAACATCCAAGGAAAACGGCTCTCACTGTCCACCCTATCTGACCCTCTGATTATCTTATCTAATGTCTCAATTAAGTCACCTCTCATCTTTCTCTCTAACGAAAATATGCTCAAGTCCCTCAGCCTTTCCTCATAACACTTTTCCTCCATACCAGGCAACATCCTAGTAAGTCTCCCCTGAACTTTTCTAAAGCTTCCACAAACTTCCAATAATGCAGTGACCAGAACTGTATGCAATACTCCAAGTGCAGCCAAACCAGAGTTCTGTACAGCTGCAGCATGACCTCATGGCTCCGAAACTCGATCCGTCCACCAATAAAAGCTAATACACCGCATCCCTTCTTAACAACCCTTTCAACCTGGGTGGCAACGAGACCTCTCTGGGGTAAAAACAATGACTGCAAATGCTGGAAACCAGATTCTGGTTTCTAACTGGCCTAATGGTACAATTCTTGGTAGTGTAGATGAGCAGAGAGATCTCATTCTGGATCAGTGGTGCTGGAAGAGCACAGCAGTTCAGGCAGCATCCAAGGAGCAGCGAAATCGACGTTTTGGGCAAAAGCCCTTGAACCCACAGAAGGTCAGTGTGGGATTTGAGAAACCCTTCAATTTGGGATGAGGCCTAGCCAGGCAGGATTCTGCTCCAATTCTGCAAATCTACAATTCAGTGCAGCCACTGAATTGTAGATTTGCAGCGTTGGATCAGAATCCTGCCTGGCTAGGCCTCATCCCAAATTGAAGGGTTTCTCAAATCCCACACTGACCTTCTGTGGGTTCAAGGGCTATTGCCCGAAATGTCGATTTCGCTGCTCCTTGGATGCTGCCTGAACTGCTGTGCTCTTCCAGCACCACTGATCCAGAATGAGATCTCTCTGCTCATCTACACTACCAAGAATTGTACCATTAGGCCAGTACTCTTTATTCCTGTTGCTCTTTCCAAAGTGAATCACTTCACACTTTTCCACACTAAACTCCATTTGCTACCTCTCAGCCCAGTTCTGCAGCTTATCTACATCCCTCTATAACCTGCAATATCCACAACTTCACCAACCTTACTCCATCTGCTAGTTTACTAACCCATTCTTCTACGCCCTCATCCAGATCATTTTTAAAAATGACAAACAGCTGTGGACACAAAACAAATCCTTGCGGTGCATCACTAGTAACTGAACTCCAGGATGAACATTTCCCATCAACCACCACCCTGTCTTCTTTCAGTTAGGCAATTTCTGATCCAACCACAAAATCACCCTCAATCCCATGCCTCCCTATTTCGTGCAATAGCCTACCATAGGGAACTTTGTTAAACACCTTAGTGAAATCCATATACACATCAACTGCTTTACCCTCATCCACCTGTTTGGTCACCATCTCAAAGAACTCTAAGGTTTGTGAGGCATGACCTACTCTTCACAAAACTGTGCTGACTATCCCTCATCTTTTCTTTTCTAAATGATTATAAATCCTATCTCTTATAACCTTTTCTAACAATTTACCCACAAACGAAGTAAGGCTCACTGGTCTTTAATTACCAGCATTGTCTCTACTCCATTTCTTGAACAAGACCTTGTCTATTTACCTTGTCTTACCAAATAAACATTGTCGATTTACCCTATTCATGCCCCTCATGATTTTATAAACCTCAATAAGGTCACCCCTTCAATGCACCGGGGAAAATAGCCCCAGTCCATTCAGCCTCTCCCTATAGCTCAAACCCTCCAACTCCAGAAACATCCTTGTAAATCTTTTCACTGGCCTAACCAATGTTTGTCCAGCCACAACATGACTTCCAACTCTGATACTCAATGCACTGACAAAGTCAAGCATACTAAAACACCTTCTTCATTATCCTATCTACCTGCGACTCCACTTCCAAGGAACTATGAACCTGCACTACAAGGTCTTTGTTCAGCAACACTCCCCAGGACCTTACCATTAAGTGTATAAGTCCTCCCATGAGTTGCCTTTTTAGAATGCAGCCCCTCAAATTTATTTAAATGAAACTCCATCTGCCACTCTTCGCCTATCTGATCAAGATCCTGTTGAACTTTCAGGTAATATTCTTCACTGTCCACTACATCTCCTGAAACTTACAGAATACCAAGACGTCTGGATAGAGTGAATGTGGAGAATATATTTCTACCAGCAGGAGAGACTAGGACTTGAGAGCACAGCCCCACAGAGTGAAGGAATAACCCTTTAGCCATGAGATGAGAAGGAATTTCTTCAGTGTATCTGTGGAACTCATTGCCATAGAAGACTGTGGAGGCCAAGTCATTCAGTGTATTTAAGTAAAAAGTTCTTGATTAGTAAGGGAATCAAGGGTTTATGGGTACTCGGCAGGGTGAATGGAGTTGAGAAATATATCAGCCATAATCAAATGGTAGGAGCAAACTCAATGGGCCAAATGGCCTAATCCTGTTCCAATATCTTATGGTCTTATCATCATAATTAATACAAAAAGTCTCATATATCCAAAAGTGTCACTGACAGGTCAGCCTACATTATATGCTCAATTATATTGCTAGTTGACTGCACAACCATCTAAGCTGAAACTTTATTGCTGGAACAGCACAGCAGGTCAGGCAGCATCTAGGGAATGACTGCACAACCATCTAACTCAAAAGTAAGACTGCCAACACCATAGTATGATAATACAATGAGATCTGAGAAATAACCATCCAGTTCATTCTTTCTACATCACTATTCAAACTGTACTTATATGTATGTAATTATCCCCCCCATGTCACCTCGTTTAAAATTGAAGTAACAATTGTTTCAGAGAAAAGTGATAATGTGTACAGGGTTCTGATGTTATATTAATCGCATTTCCCCTACATAATGGCAATCATGTCCAAGGACCTCACTGCATAGCCAACAACTGGTTCATCTTCATTACTGACATTTGTTTTAAGCGTGTACATTTGTGCCTCCACAGACATTGTAAAAATAAAGACAGAAAATATTTGATACAGTAATGGGTTATTAAGTAATAAATGACTTTTTGGGCTGAGGGGGTGTGCGGCTCTAGTTTAACTCAGCAGACACAAGGAATAATGTCTGAGTCAGTGGCAGTGCGCCCAAGTAGTTAACTTGCCAAACTGTTGATTCTTTAGGGATGTCTCCAACCTGACTCTGGGAATAAATGCTGTGTTGCAAACTGCAAGCATTTTCTTTATTTGGAAACCAATAACCTTCTAATATTATACAACTGAGTCAGGCTCAAGTGCTTTGTGACAAGAGACCTGTAAATCAAAATAAGCTGAGACGCTAATAACTTCAACAGAAATGATCAAGATTGTGGTGGCATTTGTGTAGGTCAGTAGATTAAAGGAACAGGGAATTAACAAAGGTTAACATGATCAACAGTAACAAGTGTGCGCATTTGGATTCAGGTTTCAAAGTTTCAGATGAACGGAGGTTTATTTCCTAAACTTGTTTAGAAATGCTATGACACACCTCTGTGGCAGGTGGCACTGGAACTCAGGCCTCCTGACCCAGTGATAAGGACATTAAACTCAGGAGAACACTTTCAACAGAAATGCCTTGCCGAATTTAAACAGGTTGAACAGTCAATTCCAGTTCTACACACCTTGGGTTAAGATACAAATTCAAAGCGGGCATCTGGATATGAACCTAATACCTCCTGATTTGCAGTCAAATGGTCTACTACTGAGCTATACTCACCTCTGAACTGAAGTTTAAAAGAATTAAGGTTGATTGGGAAGCTAGACAAATATTCAAGTCATTAACCTTTAATTGATGTGGACTCACATTGAGGTTTCTATGGCATGAGATGGGAATGAAAACAAGCAAAATCACAAATCGTAAATACATGGTGCAAAAATCAGCTCAATTTGAAATTGGATCACAGTGCAAACACCAACAGTTCACTGACCTCTTCTTTTGCTCTGCAATGGTGCCTCAGTTTTCAAAACAAATTTGCTCAATATCATTTAAAATGAATGTGGCTCATTTGAGTTCATCACTCCAGAATACCATTTTCTCATCACAACTTTTAAGATATACCTGAAGCGGGAGATCCTTGGCATTACATCCGATGCAAAAAACAATGGACCAGAATTCCAATTCCAAAAACTCACATTTGGCTCAAAACATTAACTGTTTCTCTCTTCACATATGTTGTCAGGCCTACTGAAATTCACCAGCACTTTGTGCGCTAGTTTTCGACCCATGTAATGTACATGTTAATGATTTGTAACTAAATTCTTTGCTTTCACCATTAACATAAAACTAGACAGTCTGAGTCAAAGTCTGGTTGGCAAACAAATTTGTGTAGCTCAGGACTTTACAAAACAAAGCCACACTTTTTGGTTTCTTCCAGCATCTATGACTGTCTTGCATCTCAAGATACCTTCTCAGTAACACCGTCAGGCTGAATCAGATGGTACACAATATTCCCATCTATTTTAATTTTGACCTAATCTTAATCTGGTAGTTTCAATAGTATGTCTTCTTTGACAATGTTTTCCTCTTGCATTCCTTCCTCTGCCATTGAAATCCAAAATATGCACCTTCAGCATTTAAAGGTTGATTTCTTAAACGTCCTTCCAACTACATTCATTTTATCAGTTTTAATGCAACATTCAATGTATCCAATTCTCTGAAACCCAAGCTTAAGTCAAATACTATTCACTCGCAATGTCTCATGTTAAGCCTTGATATTTCCTGATTCTGAACAATGATTTCAAATGTCTTGCAATTATTTAAAAAAAAAACACACCAGGCCTTGAACCCTTCTTTTATGATAAGCTATGCCAGTCCAAATAGTCATGCTTTGACCCTGACTCACTGCTTGCCAGGTTTTCAGTCAATAAATCAGCAAGGTTCAATTCAATTCCATTTCATTAAACAATATTACACAGTTACACTGTAAACAGATAAAGTATCCATACACTAGACTTACAAAGATAAACCGGATTCTGCTTTCTCTCAACATTTAAGTGAGCACTTTGCACAGAGACCTCTGAACAGGAAGTGGCTATAGGAACAATGGCAGATCATTTCCCGTTCCCTGGCTCAGGGTACTAAGATCAACTCTAGTAAAACAAACCTCTGCCATCCAAATCACCTAATTTAAAAGCTAATAAACCCTGGAACTTCCTGGTCTATGAGACAGTGATAGGTAAAACGTGATGAGTTGAACCATAAATTCATTAAAGGAAGAATTTTTTTTTTTAAATCTTACAACAACTGAATTTTGGAAACAGATTAACTTTTACTTTATGTCTCTGGGAATTAAAGAGCCAGGCACAATTAATGTATTGAAAAGGAAGTTAGACTGCAACTTGACATGTAGAGTTACAGGGAGAAGGCAAGCGATTGGCATTGTGTGCAATGCTTATTTGGAGTGGTGATACGAATTTGGTGAGCCAAATGGCCTCCTCCCATGCTGAAATAATTTTGTTGTGTTGCAATCACTCTGTAATATTACAAACAGCCTAATTGTGGACTGCAGTATGAATTAAAAATACAAATAAAACAATTAGTTAATTACATCATTCTTCTCACTAACCCCATCCCCCAAATCATACAAATTACATTTTTAAAAACAATGTTTTTTTCCCCCAATGTGGACACCTGAAACATGCATTGCTTAATGCAGGTCATCTTTAAATAGATTGCTGTAGACCATCTTCCTGAACTATAACAGCCTGCAAATCTTTTTATTCAGGTTATCTTTACCCAAGAGAAAATAGGTCTCAAGAGTGAAAAATTAACATAATAGGAAAGCCAAAGGACATACTTTTAAAAATGTAAACAGGCTCATCACTTGAAGTAGTCATGCCTCAGTATCAGTATTTCATAAAACAGATACAACTTTGACAGATCATTGGGTCCCTTTTACAATACCAACAATGATCACAATTCCATCAAGAAATCATGAGATTACAGGCAGCTTGTTTTAGGGAAGAAGTAGATGGAATTCTGCTTATTTTAGCATTGGTGTTGCAATTATCAAAAAAACACAATGTTAACAAACACACCTCATAAACTGCATTAAAATACATAAATAGTCAGAAAGCAACAATGAATCTTTTATTCACGTGCAACATCTAAAATTTGAATGTTTGACAGTTGGAGTACAAAATGGAGAAATACAATACTTCTTGCTCTCTTCCCAAAAATACTTTCAGAAGAAAATCAACTGAAACCTCTTGTAGTCGTAAAACCGATTTCCTAGTCACGTAAACTTCATGTGTTTCCCCCACCCCACCCATCAACTTCATTAAGAGAAACATTTTATCTGGTTATTACCATATTACAGTTTAATGGAATTTTCTAAATGCAAATTTGCTGCCACATTTCAATGTTACAACAGACAACACTTCAAAACGTCACTCATTGGATGTCTCAAACATCTTTCCAGACAATGGTTGTGAAAGGTGCTAGAAAAATGAAAGCCTATATAATAAGTCTTTCTTCAAGTTAATAATTTTTCCTTAGTTTGAAAGTAAACCGAAGTGAGAACTCCACTTGAATTGATCCAAAACTTCATGACTTGATCTTGTTTGGCCTGTCACTTCACATCATCCATGCAACAATGACTGCATTTTAATGTTGTTTCATTGGCTGTAAACTTTGTTGGTACATCCTGAGATCATGAATGGCTCACCACATGTTTTTAAACAATTGACAGTGGTTGCAAGATGTCCATTTGGCTGTATTTTAAACCAGAATGGTTTGAAATTCAAATTTCATCATCTGCTGTAAAAGACCACAAGCACTGTAATCTTAGAGCAACAACTTGTATCTTATATAGCACCTTTTAACATGGTGAAACATTCCATGGCACTTTAATGGAATGGTTTCTAAGGAAATTGTGACACTGCCTCAGTAAATACGTTATGAGGACAGTAACATGGTTAAAGAGGTAGAAGCAGTGTCTTAAAGTAAGGTGGAGGAGAAGTAGAGGCATTTAAGGAGGGAATTAGAGCTTGAGGCCTTAGCTATTGAATGCATGGCTTATCGTGAAACAACAGTGAAAACTGGGGATGAAATTTGGATCCAAAATAGGTCAGAGAACACAGTGATTGGGACTTTGTGTGAGGTCGTCAGCAAATAGAGCCTTTCATGATCTTAGGATGTGCCAGTCACTGTTGTATAAATGATGTATAGTGACAGGCCAAACAAGACCAAGTCTGGAAGTCACAAAGTCTTGGATCAGGAATTCAAATTGGAGTCCACATTTCGCTATATTTTCAAACTAAGGAGAAATTATTAACTTGAAGACAGACTTATAAATGTTTTCATTTTTAAGTAAATCTGTCATCCTCACCTGGTTTTGACTACAAATGACTCCAACTAGGAGAAACGGAGGAGTGCAGATGCTGTAGAGTCAGAGGGTCAAAAAATGTGGTGCTGGACAAAGCACAGCAGGTCAGATTAAGGGCTTATGCCTGAACTGTCAACTCTCCTGCTCCTCAGATGCTGCCTGAGCTGCTGTACTTTTTGCACCACCACACTTTTCAACTACAAATGACTGCAGACCCACAGCAATGTGACTAACTCTTCAGTGCCAAACAGGCAATTGGGGATAGACAATAAATGCTGGCCTAGCCAGTGATATCCAAAGTTTAATATAAAACAAAGAACTGCAGATGCTGGAAATTTGAAACACAAACAGAAATTGCTAGAGAAACTCAGCTGGTCTGGCAGCATCTTTGGGGACAAAGCTGAGTTAATGTTTTGCGACAGGTGACTCAGTTCTGATAAAAAAAACTAGAGGACTGGGCTGTACTTAACCTCAAAACTAAAACAGAACTGGAGATTTGAAACAAAAACAAACTGCTGGCAAAAAATCAGTTGGCCCGGTATCATGAGGAATAGCAAAGTTAACATCCAATCCAGTTTCTCAGAACTCAAGAGTCACCAATCAAAAAAAAACGTAACCTCTGCCTTCTCCCCACAGATGCTGCCAGACCAGCTGAGTTTCTCCAGCATTTTTGTGTTTAAGTTTCCCATACTTGCTCTCACTCTCAATAAGCAAATGTGTAGTTTTTAGGCTGGGCACCTTCTGATCATTTTAATAGTTAAGACTTTAAAAGTCCACTCCCATGTAATTTAGAAATAAACTGTTATCTGCTGTAGAATCCAAGCAGGAAAATCAAAAGCAGTTTTATTCTTTGCCCTTCACTTAAGGTTTGTGTTTTATGCCATTAACCAACAAGGCTTAATGCAAATGATATTTTAAAGATGAAAAATAGTTCATTTAAAATTACATTTTTACTTCGGTTTTCCCTCCTCTTTTGAAACCACTGAATGCATGATGGAATACAACTTCACCGATATCATTGTTTATTAATATAATCAGCGCAAGTTGTTCTTCAAATACACATTTTCAGCGCGTTAACAGGTAATAATCAGGCACAGAAACCCTGCTGAAACAAGCCATCACTTCTCCCCCAGAAACAACACTCTCGTTGAGATCAAATAACTCGGCATGGGTACATAGACACATTGCCAAAAAGGATCACTGGACCAGGACTCCAAAAGACGAGTTTTTCTTCCCTAGCCCTGGAGTACAGTATTGAAAGTTTTTGCAACAGCCGCAGAATGAACTGTGCTGAGGTCAACCAATTCAGAGATCAGTGACACATTGCGAAACCTTGTACAGCTCAGTCACCATTGTCTTTAGCATCGTGGAAGCCTAAAATCTATTCTCTGCAACCGATTATATACAGTTGTCGCCTTATTATAACACACCGTTTAAATGCAAGATAATTCATAAATTAATGCAGGTTTGTTTAGTTCAAAATTTCGTCCAAATTGTGAGAAAGTAACTTTGAGTTCTGGAAGATTCTCTGCACACTATCTGAGTGGGGAAGTGTCTGTGTTTGACTGATTGCTGGTCAATGTCTGGTATGTATTATCAGCTGTGCTCGATATAAAAATAAACGCAGCTCCTCCACAGTGAATGGAGACAAAAAAAACTTAAAACAAGCCTCACTTACCGCGGTAGAACCGGACTGGCTTGCAATAAAGACCTTGATCACCATGGCTTCTCAACGTCGACACCGCCTCCGACCAAAGAAATAAAGGGAAAAACAAAAAAAAAGGCAGAGGTGGCAAAAATATCTGCAACGAATTGAACCTGGCAGGTTCCCACCCATGCACAGACAAGCAGCTTCAGCGTAGCCCAGGGGAGTCCCGCTACAGGAGAACGAAAACCCACCCTCTTTCCATTAGGAGCGCTCTGATTGGTCGCCAACAGCACAGCTACAAGCGCACCGATGACAGTCCTGCTCATGAGTGGCCAAGCGCCCCGTCAATCGTACCCCCCCCTCCTCCCAACAAGCATTGCCTCTCCACAGCCGGGTGTGAAGTTGCGCTCCCTCCCTATATGGCAAGTGAAGGGCACAAACCAATAAGATCGTAGGACCGCAACTGCAGAGGTGTAGTTAGTGCAAGTTTAGAGCAGTTTGCATATATTTTTAAATAATCTAAAATTTTGTCCCTGATGGTTAAAGCACCAAGAGGAAAGGTTCTCGAAGAAGCATTTATTTAGCTTATCGATTGAAAAAAAACAGGAGCAAGCGATTTCCATTCCAGCTCGTGAAATGGGGCTTATCGCGGAAACGGGCTGATTGATAAGTCAAGATAGATAAAACATCTGCTAGTACCGTATTCAAATTAGAAAGAAAACAAACTAGGACTGTACACTAGGTATAGGTATACTAGCCCTTCCTGAAGAAGGGCTCATGCCCGGAACGGCGATTCTCCTGCTCCTCGGATGCTGCCTGACCTGCTGCGCTTTTCCAGCAACACATTTTCAGCTCTGATCTTCAGCTCTGATCTCCAGCATCTGCAGTCCTCACTTTCTCCCTGTACACTAGTTGTGCTAGTTCAGAAAAAAACTGGCGAAGGTGTACAGTACAACGTTATCAATAAGTTGAGATGGTGGAAAAAGTCACATTTTTGTCCGTCGACTTTTTTTTAAATCGAGATTGTAAAGATGCAAAATATATAGCAACGGACTTCAAATTGTACGGCGCTATGGATGTTAAAGAACTAGCAAACAAACTAAGATTGAAAAGGGCGTGTGAGTCTCTAAAATAACAACTGCATGTCGGTAGCACATTTGAATTAATTAAAATGTCCAGCACACAATAGCGTCATCAAACAAAATAGCATCAAAGTAGCATATTAGAGAAAAAGAAGAGAGTTTGTAAAGAGAATTTGGCATGTCAAGGCCTTGGCAACTAAATACAAGCCCTTAATGATGTAACAATGAGAATTAGCATTTTGATAGAGGGCAGGATTTGAGGGCGGGAGCAAACTACAGAGTTGTTGGGGTGGGGGTTGACTATGGAGTGATTTAGGTAAAAACAATGACTGCAGATGCTGGAAACCAGTTTCTGGATTAGTGGTGCTGGAAGAGCACAGCAGTTCAGGCAGCATCCAAGGAGCAGCGAAATCGACGTTTCGGGCAAAAGACCTTCATCAGGAATAAAGGCAGTGAGCCTGAGGCGTGGAGAGATAAGCTAGAGGAGGGTGGGGGTGAGGAGAAAGTAGCATAGAGTACAATGGGTGAGTGG
>NC_057721.1:61521212-61535957 GCF_004010195.1 Chiloscyllium plagiosum | reverse complement strand
CTCCAACTGCCTTTATACTCTTCTAAGGATTCACTCGATCTATCCTGTCTACATGTGCTTCCTCCTTTTTCTTAACCAAACCCTCAATTTCTTTAGTCATCCAGCATTCCCTATACCTACCAGCCTTTCCTTTTACCTTAACAGGAATATACTTTCTCTGGATTCTCGTTGTCTCATTTGTGAATGCTTCCCATTTTCCAGCCGTCCCTTGACCTGTGAACATCTGCCCCCAATCAGCTTTTGAAAGTTCTTGCCTAATACCATCAAAATTGGCTTTTCTCCAGTTTAGAACTTCAAATTTTAGATCTGGCCTATCCTTTTCCATCACTACTTTAAATCGAATAGAATTATGGTCACTGGCCCCAAAGTGCTCCCCCACTGACACCTCAGTCACCTGCCCTGCCTTATTTCCCAAGGGTAGGTCAGGTTTGCACCTTCTTTAGTAGGTACAGCCACATACTGAATCAGAAAATTTTCTTGTACACACTTAACAAATTCATCTCCATCTAAACCCTTAACACTATGGCAGTCCCAGTCGATATTTGGAAAATTAAAATCCCCTACCATAACCACCCTATTATTCTTCCAAATAGCTGAGATCTCCTTACAAATTTGTTTCTCAATTTCCCTGTGACTGTTAGGGGGTCTATAATATAATCCCAATAACGTGATCATCCCTTTCTTGTTTCTCAGTTCCACCCAAATAACGTAACTGGATGTATTTTCAAGAATATCCTCCCTCAGTACAGCTGTAATGCTATTCCTTATCAAAAACGCCACTCCCCCTCCTCTCTTGCCTCCCTTTCTATCCTTCCTGTAGCATTTGTATCCTGGAACATTAAGCTGCCAGTCCTGTCCATCCCTGAGCCATGTTTCTGTAATTGCTATGATATCCCAGTCCCATGTTCCTAACCATGCCCTGAGTTCATCTGCCTTCCCTGTTAGGCCCCTTGCATTGAAATAAATGTAGTTTAATTTATTAGTCCTATCTTGTCCCTGCCTATCCTGACTGTTTGACTCGCTTCTGGTCTCAGCTGTACCAATCTCAAATTGATCTCTTTCCTCAGTATCTCTCTGGATCCCACCCCCCACCTTACTAGTTTAAATCCTCCCGAGCAGCTCTGGCAAATCTCCCTGTCAGTATATCAATCCCCTTCCAATTTAGGTGCAATCCGTCATTCTTGTACAGGTGACCTCTACTCCAAAAGAAATTCCAATGATCCAAAAATGTGAATTCTTCTCCCATACACCAGCTCCTCCACCATGCATTCATCTGCTCTATCCTCCTATTCCTGCCCTCACTAGCTCATAGTACCAGGGGTAATCCAGATATTACTACTCTTGAGGACCTCCTTTTTAAATTCCTGCCTAACTCTCTGTAATGTCCCTTCAGAATCTCAACCTTTTCCCTTCTTATGTCGTTGGTTCCAATCTGGACCTCTTGCTGGCCCTTCTTCCCCTTGAGAACATTCTGCACCCTCTCTGAGACATTCTTGATCCTGGCACCAGGGAAGCAACACACCATTCTGATTTTTTATCTGTCTGTACCTTGGACTAGAGAGTCCCCTATCACAATTGATGTCTTGGCACCCAAAGTGCCCCTCATTGGATTAAAGCCAGTCTCAATACCAGAAACTTGGCTGTTTGTGCTACGTTCGCCTGTGAATCGATCACCCCTGCATTTTCCAAAACAGCATACTTGTTTGATAGCCACAGAAGACTGGAGTTAACCCACCTGTGTGGCTGTCTCTGCAACTTTTCCCCCTTCCTATAACTGCCATCCATCACATACCGTTGCTGTTGCAAATTTCTCATTGCATCTAACTGTCTCTCCAACCAATCCATTCGACCTGATAGGATTCGCAACCAACAGCATTTATTGCAGATATAATCCACAGTAATCCGTAAACACTCTTTAAACTCCCACATCTGACAAGAAGCACATATCACTCTACTAAAGGCCATTTTTACTCCTTCACAATCTACAAATAACACCGTCTTATTTGTCTACAAAACACTGCCCCAGGTTAAATTAATAGTTATGGCTTATATTTTAAGTTTAATCAAGAGACATATCTCAAAAAACATATAATCAACAAAGAACCCACTCTACTCACTACTGCAGATATTCTGTAGGCCACACTTAAAACTATTCACTTATCTGTTTCTGTGCTGTGACTTCGCCCAAACAGTTTCTCCAAGATCAGTTGTGAATTTCACTGTTTGTTAATTTTCCCAGATGCACTCCAATGTACAGCGATACATGGACTCAAACAGCAAAGACAGTAACTGTGCAGGTTCACTGTGGTGTCAGTTTCTTTCTCTCTCTCTCTCTCTCGCACTGACCTCACCATGTGCTTCCTTTGTCTGTACCTCTCCCTTTTTAAAACTGCTGTTGTTTCGACTTTTTTCCCCCAAAGTTCCAAAACAATGCAACAGCATATGAAACAGTAATTGCTGCTCCTGGAATTCGAGGAAATCACCTCCAACACCTAAAATACCTCAAAAAAGGAGTAGCTGTTACAGCCAGAAATTTTTCCCGTCCTCCATCTTGGATTACCCAGAATCAGATAAATAAATGTTGGCCAGAATACCCAGGCTCACTCCTGTATTTTTCTTCAAAATCGTGTCATGGGCTCTTTTGTGTCCATCTGAGAGAGCAGGCAGGCCTTAGGTTTAACTTCTCATCTGAAAGACAGCATTACTAGAAATTCAACATGTTCCTTCAGTACTGCATTGAAATAGTGATTGTTACCCTGGTATGGGAATTGAACAACCTTCTGAAAATTAAACACCATACCAACCATGCCATGGTTGATATTGAGATATTTGTAGCACTAGTGTTCATAGCTTCAGATCAATGAACTTTTGCACCATAGTAGCAGATGATCAAATGTTACATGGAGAAAACATATCTGGTCTGAGAGCAGACAGTTGGCAACTGTGAGAGAATATTCCAGAATAGTGCTGTGCAGTCCGAAGGTTTTTGCTGGCCTAAACCAGGATAAAATGTGGGAAGATTGGTTGGACTTTATTGAGGTAGAAGGACCATAGTGGAAAATTTTCTCTTTGTTCTTGTTTTGTCAATGATACTGGAAAGGCCACTCTTATTTTCCATCCTGAGTTTTCTTGGGAAGATGGTCATGGACGTATCCTTTCAACAAGTTCATTCTTTGCGGGAATGGTGTTTTCACCATGACTAAGCATGGATTTTCAGAATAGCAACACAGTGGCAATAAAGGAATGGTTGTGTCCAAGTCAGGATGCTATGTGATCGAGAGGGCAAGTTGCCTCGTCTTTAGTGACATTGAAATTGTGGACTGTTTGTGACTGCAACAATCCAGGTCAACTATGTGCAAACAATCACAATCTTAAATTGAGCCTTATAAATCATGGGAAGGCACTGAGAGCAGTAAATGAACAATATCCAGTCTGTGTCCTCCTACTTCGTGTGAATAGTTCAGTTAAATTTTCAGTTTTGATTAGTGCTGAATACTACCCATCCCCATACACTTCATTCCGAACCAACTGAGTCATCCCTACCATAGACAAAGATGATTGTATGTGTTTGAGGGCAATCATTTCAGTTCTAGGACATCACTGCAGGAATTCTTTGGGGTAGTGTCTTATGCAAAATTACCTTCAGCCTTTCAAAAGTAACCTTCCCTCCAACAGAGTAGTGGGGATATTTGGTGGTGATTGCACTACTCAGTTTTAATCAAAACTTCTCGGTACTGAAAGAATAATGGGCCTGATACAACTTTAAATAAAATCTATTTACTCACACTCCAGAGAGAGCATCAGAAGCAAGAAGCAGGAAACTTGGAAGCAGGAAGTTGACAACCTCAACTTCAGTGAGGCCAATTGTAATTGGGTGTTGGCAGCGACAGAAGCAATTTCTTCTCGGAGTGTCAGCAGCAGCAGGAATGGTTCCTTCCCAGAAGGTTGGTAGCCAGTGGAACAGTTCCTTCCCGGAATGTCGGCAGCAGCGGGAACAGTTACTTCCCGGAGTTTCGGCAGCGGTGAGAACAGTTCCTTCTCAGAGTGATGGCAGCAGCGAGAATGGTTCCTTCCCTGAGAGTTGGCAGCGGCTGGAATTGTTGCTTCTCAGAATGTTGGCAGCAGCATGAACAGTTCCTTCCTGGAGTGTCGCCAGTGGCGGGATTGTTTCCTTCCCAGAATGTCGGCAATGGTGGGAACACTTCCTTCTCAGAGGTTCGGCAAAAGTGGAGAGAGTTCCTTCCCGGAATGCTGGCAGCAACGGGAACAGTTAATTCCCAGAGTTTCAGCAATGGTGGGAGCGGTTCCTTCCTGGGGTTTTGGCAGCAATGGGAGCAGGAGGGTCGGCAGCAATGGGAGCGGTTCTTTCCCAGAGTTTCGGCAGCAGGTGGGAACAGTTCCTTCCTGGAATGTCGGCAGCGGACGCAGCGGTTCCTTTCTGGAGTGTCAGCAGCAGTGGGAACAGTGTCTTCCTGGAGTGTCAGCAGTGGTGGGAGCAGTTCCTTCCCGGAGTTTCAGCAGCAGTGGGAACAGTTCCTTCCCAGAATGTCGGCAGCGGTGGGAACGGTTCCTTCCCGGAATGTCAGCAGTGGTGGGAATGGTTCCTTTCCGGAATGTCGGCAGTGGTGGGAATGGTTCCTTTCTGGAGTGTCAGCTGCAGTAGGAGCAGTTCCTTCCTGGAATGTCAGCAATGGTGGGAATGGTTCCTTCCTGGAGTGTCAGCAAAGGTGGGAATGGTTCCTTCTGGAATGTTGACAACGGTGTGAACAGTTCCTTCCCGGAATGTCGGAAGCACTGGGAGCTGTTCCTTCCCGGAGTGTCGGCAGCGCTGGGAGCTGTTCCTTCCCGGAGTGTTGGCAGTGGTGGGATTGTTTCCTTCCCAGAATGTTGGCAGCAGTGGAAACAGTTCCTTCCTGGAATGTTGGCAGTGATGGGAACGGCTCCTTCCCAGAGTGTCAGCAGCAAGGGGAGCGGTTCCTACACAGAGTGTCAGCAGTGATAGGAATGGTTCCTTCCCGGAGTGTCAGCATTGATGGGAATAGTTCCTTCTGGAGTGTCAGCAGTGATAGCAAGGATTCCTTCCCAGAGTGTTGGCACCGGTGGGAATGGTTTCTTCCTGGAGTGTCGGCAGTGGTGGGAACGTTCCATCCCAGAGTATTGGCAGTGATGGGAAGGATTCCTTCCCAGAGTGTCGGCAGCAGCGGGAACAGTTCCTTCCTGGAGTGTCAGTAGTGATGGGAAGAGTTCCATCCCGGACTGTCGGCAGCGATGGGAATGGTTCCTTCCTGGACTGTTGGCGGCGGCGGGAACAGTTCCTTCCTGGAGTGTCAGCAGCGGTGGGAATGGTTCCTTCCCGGAATGTCAGCAGCATGGGAATGGTTCCTTCCCGGAATGTCAGCAGCAGTGGGAATGGTTCCTTTCTGGAATGTCAGCAGCGGTGGGAACGGTTCCTTCCCAGTGTGTCAGCAGCGGTGGGAACGATTCCTTCTCGGAGTATCAGCAGCAGTGGGAATGGTTCATTCCCAGAGTATTGGCAACGTTGGGTTTGGTTCATTCCCAGAGTGTCAGCAGCGGTGGGAACGGTTCCTTCCCGGAGTATCGGCAGCAGTGGGAGTGGTTCCTTCCCGGAGAATCAGCAGCGGTGGGAGCGGTTCCTTCCCAGAGTGTCAGCAGTGGTGGGAATGGTTCCTTCCTGGAGTGTCAGCAGCGATGGGAATGGTTCCTTCCCAGAGTGTCAGCAGTGGTGGGAATGGTTCCTTCCTGGAGTGTCAGCAACGATGGGAACGGTTCCTTCCCAGAGTGTCAGCAGTGGTGGGAATGGTTCCTTCCCGGAGTGTCGGTATTGATGGCAATGGTTCCTTCTGGAGTGTCAGCAGTGATGGTAAGGATTCCTTCCCAGAGTGTTGGCACCGGTGGGAATGGTTTCTTCCTGCAGTGTCGGCAGTGGTGGGAACGTACCATCCCAGAGTATTGGCAGTGATGGGAAGGATTCCTTCCCAGAGTGTCAGCAGCAGCGGGAACAGTTCCTTCCTGGAATGTCAGTAGTGATGGGAAGAGTTCCATCCCGGACTTTCGGCAGCGATGGGAACGGTTCCTTCCTGGACTGTTGGCGGCGGCGGGAACAGTTCCTTCCTGGAGTGTCAGCAGCGGTGGGAATGGTTCCTTCCTGGAATGTCAGCAGCGGTGGGAGCGATTCCTTCCCGGAATGTCAGCAGCGGTGGGAATGGTTCCTTTCTGGAATGTCAGCAGCGGTGGGAACGATTCCTTCTCGGAGTATCAGCAGCAATGGGAATGGTTCATTCCCAGAGTATTGGCAACGGTGGGATTGGTTCATTCCCAGAGTGTCAGCAGCGGTGGGAGCGGTTCCTTCCCGGAGAATCAGCAGCGATGGGAGCGGTTTCTTCCCGGAATGTCGGCAGCGGTGGGAATGGTTCCTTGCCGGAGTATCAGCAACAGTGGGAGCGGATCCTTCCCGAGTATCGGCAGCAGTGGGAAAGGTTCATTCCCAGAGTATCGGCAGCAGTGGGAACGGTTCCTTCCCGGAGTATCGGCAGCAGTGGGAACGGTTCCTTCCCGGAGTGTCTGTAGCGGTGGGAACGGTTCCTTCCCGGAGTGTCAGTAGCAGTGGTTACGCTTCCTTCCTGGAGTCTCAGCAGCAGTGGGAACGGTTCCTTCCCAGAGTGTCGGCAGCAGTGGGAGCAGTTCCTTCGCAGAGTGTCAGCAGTGGTGGGAATGGTTCCTTCCCGGAGTGTCGGCATTGATGGGAATGGTTTCTTCTGGAGTGATAGCAGTGATGGCAAGGATTCCTTCCCAGACTGTTGGCACCGTTGGGAATGGTTCCTTCCTGGACTGTTGGCAGTGGCGGGAACAGTTCCTTCCCGGAGTGTCGGCAGCAGTGGGAGCAGTTCCTTCCCAGAGTGTCGGCAGTGGCGGGAACATTCCTTCCCGGAGTGTCGGCAGTGGCGGGAACAGTTCCTTCCTGGAGTGTCGGCAGCGGTGGGAGCTGTTCCTTCCCGGAGTGTCAGCAGTGGTGGGAATGGTTCCTTCCCGGAGTGTCAGCAGCGGCGGGAATGGTTCCTTCCCGGAGTGTCGGCAGCGGTGGGAACAATTCCTTCCCAGAGTGTCAGCAGTTGTGGGATAGGTTCCTTCCCAGAGTGTCAGCAGTGGTGGTAATGGTTCCTTCCTGGAGTGTCAGCAGCGGTGGGAATGGTTCCTTCCCAGAGTGTCGGCAGCGGTGGGAATGGTTCCTTCCCAGAGTGTCGGCAGTGGTGGGAATGGTTCATTCCGGAGTGTCGGCAGCGCTGGGAATGGTTCATTCCTGGAGTGTCGGCAGCGGTGGGAGCTGTTCCTTCCTGGTGTGTCGGTAGCAGTGGCTTTGTTTCCTTGCTGAAACAGCAGTCCCAGGAGGCAGCAGCAGACACAACGTAAGCCATAACGAGGCACCAGCTGCTTTGGCATGGTGGGCCCAGCATCGAATTTGAGTCCAGTTCGGGACGCAGCAACATCAGTGGGAGCTGCATTGCCAAGATCGGCACATTGCTGAGTCATGGCAGCAACAATGTCTGTGGAGGCAAGGTAGCGCTGAAGAATGCAGATACGGTTCCAGCAACTTGGCCTAGGTACCTGACGGCGAAGGCAAGCTGTATGACACGCAGGGACTCAGGCGCCTGAGTGCAGACTATGGGATGGACTTTGTGGCTTTGTTTCTGTGGCAGCAAGAACATCTCATGGTGAAGGCAGAGGAGTGATTTGGATGTTTCCTTTTCTTCTGGCTGTTTCTTTTATTTTTGCTTTTTTTAATCCTGTCCTTAGTATTCTATGATGGCTTTCGAGAATAGTGACTTGTACACTTTTCACTGTATTCCTGTACTCGAGCACATGTGACAATAAAATCTAATAAAATAAAACAAAAATTAAAAACTATTCCATTTATTACAATAATTATTATGCGCGAGCCTGCTCCACTATTCAGTATGATCATGGCTAATCTCAGCTTGGCCTCAACTCTACTTTCCTGCCTGTTTTCCATAACCCTTCAAGCCGTTACAATGAAAAATCTATCTATCTCCTCCTTAAATTTACTCAATGTTTCAGCATGCACTGCATGCTGGGGTAATGAATTCCAGATTCATGATCATTTGAGACAAGTAATTCCTCCTTATCTCTCTTTGAAATCTGCTATCTCTTATCCTAAAACTAATGACTTCTCATTCTAGATTACCCCACTCAGGGGAAATATCTGCTGTACATCTACTTTGTAAATCTCCCTTAATACCTATATACCTCAGTTAGGTCTCCTCTCATTCTTCTAAACTTGAGAGACAATAAGCCTAAACTGCTCAATCTCTCATCATATGACAAACCCCTCCTCTGTAGAATCAACCTAGTGAAACTCCTCTGAACTGCTTCCAATGCAACTACATCCCTCCTGAAGGAGGACATCAACATTGGACATAATTTAGATGGCCTGCTTCCACGCGTAGGGATTCTATTATTCTATGCGCCCGGTCGCCAAATAATGTATGTTTACATCCTGGCATAGCGCCTTCAGGCGCCTTATAACGCGAACATCACCATATAAACGCAGATTGTTGTTGCTGTTGTTTTGGAGCCAGAGCCATTCCTTCGGTGCGTGTGAACATTGTCGGATTGCAAGTGCAACCGATATTTTCATAATCTTATTTTGAACAGCAAAGACCAGTGTTATGTGCAATTACAGAGCATTCCCTCTGTCCCTCGGATTGAAACGAAAGGTGTAGAAGAAATGAACTACAATTCCCTGGAGGCAACATTTGATGCATGTGCGCTGAGTGCCCCTTCGACCGTTTCCAAGGCGATGGATCTAAATATTTGATACTCTAACCATTCGAATCCTGTGAACCATTGTGGCGTAGATTGTGACATATCGATGGAACTCATCCTTCGAGTCCTGTTCATTGCAGATACAGGTCTTATGGACGATTCGTGTTTCATTCAGCAGCGTCTTAGAATAAACCGGTAAGTCATGTTTATGACCAGCTTCTATCTACTTACGGGTGCGAGATGGATTCCATCAGTTTCTCCTGAGAGGACGACCACCGCCGCCTCAATGCGTCCTGCTGCATTGCCCTGGGGTTGTTTTTGTTTGTATTGCTTTGTTCCTGCATGGAAGAAGCATTTTTCGTAAGTTATTTGTTGAAAATTTTAAACAGACATGTTGTCATCTTTCAAAGTGGGAAACTTACCTTCAGAAAACTCTTTAATTTGAAAAAGATATGTCAAAATTCAAAAAGAATGGCCTTGAGTTACAATTCTGTACATCCGAATGTCCGGGTGTTTTTGTTTAAATGGTAAGTGTTGATGACGTCAGTAGGGAGAAGTTTGATTGGTAGTGTAAGGCACTGTTACAAATAGTGAAATTAATAAGGATGGCCAATTTATACATCTATCGATGCCTGTTGCACTACCTGGCATGTCTCTCATGACAGCAGCATTCAAATTTAAACAACAGAAATCAGCAGAACACTGTATCCACTGTTACCACCACTCCCTCCCCAAAATAAGTAAAGCAAATGCTTCATCTTAGCGATTTCATTCTTCAAGTGGGTGTTTTCGCCTTCAATCTTTCAATTTGTCATACAATTATTTTTTAAAAAACCCTCTCGATTTCTTGTTGATGTGTAGACATTTAGAAATGCAGGAAAATCTGCTGGGGCTGGAGAAGAGCTTTTTTTCACAGACTGAACTATATGATCTGGATTGCATTGCTTTAATTTATTTGTAACTTTCAAAAAGGAACAACATAATTGAGAAGGAAGTGTATAAAGTAATGGTTCTGAAAGAGTTAATGTTGAAGTTGCATTAGCTCCACACAATCTGATGATGTCACAATGTTTAGGTAAAGAGACATGCCTCATCTTTGCTGACTGTTTTAATTATTCATGACCAATCAATGTTAATTGTACCTATTGATATCATACAATAAACCATATTATTGCCTCATTAAGATTCTCAGTGGTTTATCCTCTCCCATTCATGATAAGGCAGCTCCTGTGACTCAATTCAGAATAATTAGGAATCTTGTGGCACAGTGGTAGTGTCCCTACCTCTGAGTCAGGAGACCTGGGTTTCAGTCTCATCTCTTTCAGTGGTGTGTAATAACAACACTCTGAGCAGGTTGATTAGAAAATAACTAGGAAGGCACACTAATGGCAGTGAACTACAATGGTTGGAACCCTAAGCCTGATAGGAGCAGAGTCATAGAGTTTTGCAGCACAGAAATAGACCCTTCAACTATGCAGACCAGCAAACCTAAGTTAATCTCATCCCATTTGCCAGCATTTGGCCCATACCCCTCTAAACCCTTTCTATTTATAGACTCATCCAGATGCCTTTTAAATGTTGTTATTATACTTCAACGACTTCCTTTGGCAGCTCGTTCCATACACGCACCACCCTCTGCATGAAAGGTTGCCTCTTAGGTCCCATTTCAATCTTTTTCCTCTCACCTTAAACCTATGCCCTCTAGTTTTGGACTATCCCATTCCCAGGGAAAAGACCTTGTCTATTTATCCTATCCAGGCCCCTCATAATTTTGTGAACCTTTTTCAGGTCACCCCTCAGCCTCCGACACTGCAGGCAAAATAGCGCCAGTCTATTCAATCTCTCCCTATAGCTGAAATCCTCCAATCCTGGCAACATCCTTGTACATCTTTTCTGAATCCTTTCAAGTTTTGTAACATCCTATAACAGGGAGACCAGAATTGCATTTACAGTATTCCAAAAGTGGCCTAATCAATGTCCTGTATAGTCACAATATGATGTCCCTACTCCTATACTCAATGCTCTGAACAATAAAGGCAAGCATATTAAATGCCCTCTTCACTATCCTATCTACCTGTGACTCCACTTTCAAGGAACTATGAACTTGAACTCCAAAGTCTCTTTGTTCAGCAGCGCACCCCAGGACCTTACCATTAAATGTATAAGTCCTGCCCTGATTTGTCTTTCCAAAATGCGAAAAGCAATGGATCCAGCATTGATCCTTGTGGCACACTGCTGGTCACAGGTCTCCAGTCTGAAAAACAACCCTCCAACACTACCTCGGTCTTGTACCTTCCAGCCAGTTCTGTATCCAAATGACTAGTTCTCCTTGTATTCCATGTGATTTAACCTTCCTAACCAATCTACCATGAAGAACTTTTTAGATTAGATTACATTACAGTGTGGAAACAGGCCCTTCGGCTCAACAAGTCCACACCGACCCGCCTAAGCGCAACCCACCCATACCCCTACATTTACCCCTTACCTAACACTACGGGCAATTTAGCACGGCCAATTCACCTGACCTGCACATCTTTGGACTGTGGGAGGAAACCGGAGCACCCGGAGTAAACCCACGGAGACACGGGGAGAACGTGCAAACTCCACACAGTCGGTCACCTGAGGCGGGAATTGAACCCGAGTCTCTGGCGCTGTGAGGCAACAGTGCTAACCTTGTCAAACAGCTTACTGTAGTCCAAGTAGATCAAGTCCACTGCTCTGCCCTCATCAATTCTCTTCGTTCGTTCTTCAAAAAACTCAGTCAAGCTGAGGAAATACGATTTCTCATGCACAAAACCTTATTCACTATCCCTAATCAGTCCTTGCTTTTCCAAACACATGTAAATCCTGTCCTTCAGGAACAACTTCCCCACCACTGATGCCAGGCTCATTTGTCTATAATTCCCTGGCTCTTTCTTACCACCTTTCTGAAATAGTGGCACCATATTAGCCACCCTCCAGTCTTCCAGCACCTCACCTATCGCTGTCGTTGATACAAATATCTCAGCAAGGGGCCCAGCAATCACTTCCCTTGCTTCGCACAGAGTTCTAGGGTACATCCACTTTTATTCTTTTAAGACGTTCAACATCTCCTTCTCTGTAGTATGGACATTTGTCAAGATGTCACTATTTATTTCCCCATGTCCTCTATCTTTCATATCCTTCTCTACAGTAAACTGATGCAAGATACTCATTTAGTATCTACCCCATCTCCTGCGGTTCCACACATAGATGACTTTGCTGATCTTTAGGGGGCTCTATTCTCTCCCTAATTACCTTTGTGTCCTTACTATATTTGTGGAATCCTTTTGGATTCTCTTTAACCCTATTTGCCAAAGCTATCTCATGTCCCCTTTTTGCCCTCCTGATTTCCCTGCAACTTAGAACTTTAACTTTTAGATCCAGTTTATCCTTTTCCATTACTATTTTAAAACTAATAGAATTATGGTAAAACTAATCAAATAGCTTTTTCCAACATTTGTACAGTCATGCAGCATGGAAACAGATCATTTAGTCCAACTCGTCCAGCCTACGAGACATCTCAATTTGACCTGTCCCATTAGCATTTGGCTCATATCCCTCTAAACCTTCCTATTCAAATACCCACACATAAACATGATTGGCCGGTTGTGTCTTTTTAGTTGTATCATTCAATGAAGCTTATGTAGGGAGACCATAAATTTCACTGTGTTTACAATTAACAATTGTTATTTTTGTCACTGCGGTTTTTATTCCTGAAGGTGTGCAAGAGCCAGCACATATTAACATAATGCCTGAACCATAAAGCAGGCATTCTGCATGTATGAATTTAGTAGTGTGGATGAGCAGAGGGATCTTGGTGTCCATGTACACAGATCTTTGAAAGTTGCCACCCAGGTAAATAGTGCGGTGAAGAAGGCATATGGCCTACTGGCTTTTATTGGTAGAGGAATTGAGTTCCGGAGTACTGAGGTCATGTTGCAGTTGTATAAGACTCTGGTGCGGCCGCATCTGGAGTATTGTGTGCAGTTTTGGTCGCCATACTATAGGAAGGATGTGGAGGCACTGGAACGGGTGAGAGATGTTAGGGGTAGGTTCTTTACTCTGCGAGTCGTGAGTTCATGGAATGCCCTGCCAGTAGCAGTGGTGGACTCTCCCTCATTATGGGCATTTAAGCGGGCATTGGAAAGGCATATGGAGGATAGTGGGCTAGTGTAGGTTAGGTGGGCTTGGATCGGCGCAACATCGAGGGCCGAAGGGCCTGTACTGCGCTGTATTCTTCTATGTTCTGTGTTCTATAAAAATGCTGTTGTCTGATATATTTGATCTTCAGGAATAATCAGTTGTAACAGATCTAATTCCACAAATGCTTCATTATGAAAGGAAGTGGGAGCCCTACTATTGCATCTCCCTCACCGCAGGACTTTCAGGCCAAAGCAGCATTCACTGTACTACCTGGCTACAGATTAGCTAAGTGAGCACAGACAATGCCTTAGATTTCTGACAATCTAGTTAAGTAAAATTTACTCATTCAACTGCGAAGAGGTGTGTATTAATGATTAAATAGTGGGACCCACATAATATATTTGCCAAGTTTTTTTCAGGAAACTCATTTAAAATTGGGCCTTGATTAAACATAAGAACATAAAAGAAATGCAAGAGATATCATGGAGCCTAATTGCTTTAGACAAAGTCAATTTAGTTACGTTACTCTAAAGGTATGTTCTAGTTAAACTGTAAGAAATATCTGAAACTAAAATTTAAAATTCCAGCAGGTGGAATTTACATTGACAACATTGTTCAACAAATATTTGTCAATTGTTTGATAAAAATGATATTTTCCACTGAAACATTTCACAACTAAAATACAAAGTACGTGAGGACATCGGTTTCAGAATGTGCAAAATACAGCAGACCCCATATGTAAATGAGGGACCCAACACCTCTTCCAGGACACCACTGTTAAGTTAGCCAGTTGTCAGTGGTCACAGACCATTCAAATCTTAGCAACAATTGTAATTAATAAGCAGCTGCCTAAACAATCAATAGTTTTTGTTCAAAAAATGCTTGATATGAAGAAACAGTCTTATATTTCCTGTTTTTGCAGTACTCCCCAGGGCATATCACTGTCATCCATTAATTGCCACCTCTTTCCCCCTCCATTACTGACCTAGAAACTTCAACCAAAACCATGTTCATTCCCTTGAGTAAAGAAAATAGCGTCAGGAGGCTGCTCTTTCAAAGTGTAGAAATGAGGCTTTAGGCTCAATTCGTGGTGAGCATCAGGCTTCCAATATGTACATCATTGCTTACAGTCATCAAAAACAGGACATAACCAATTTCTAATGCTGTGTTTGCTTGTTTTTATTTCCAATTTGATTTTCCAGTTTTTTTCTGTTTGGTGGTAATATTTTGCAAAACCTTTGACCTATTGCTTATGTTCACATATCACATTGCACCAAAATATTCTGTCAAATCATGTGGCAGCAAAAAAAAAGAAAGCTACAGTTATCAGACAGTTTCTAAATTATTCAGCCATATATCCAAAAAAAGGTCCTCTGAAGAGAATAAACACATTTTTAAAAGTATTGTCTCCAAGACCATTCATTCTTGTATCGTGGAAATATTCAGCTAACTGCCTTCATTCCATGCATCTTTGTTGTAATGCATCTGCACACACTCACTCCCCCCAAAAAAACCACTGTAGGGCTTTGATTTGACTGTCAATGTTAGCTTTACAATAATCTGTAATACGCAATCCACCACTGTATTTAATGAACATCTGGTCAAAAATGTTCAGTTGTGCATAATCTTCTATAAGGTAAAAACAATGACTACAGATGCTGGAAACCAGATTCTGGATCAGTGGTGCTGGAAGAGCACAGCAATTCAGGCAGCATCCGAGGACAGGCAAAATCGACGTTTCGGGCAAAAGCCCTTCATCAGGAATAAAGGCAGAGAGCC
>NC_057721.1:61509418-61517442 GCF_004010195.1 Chiloscyllium plagiosum | reverse complement strand
GCCTTTATTCCTGATGAAGGGCTTTTGCCCGAAACATCGATTTTGCCTGTCCTCGGATGCTGCCTGAATTGCTGTGCTCTTCCAGCACCACTGATCCATAATCTTCTATAGTCTAGTACATAATAAAAGCAGGAGTATATGATCTTCTAGACCATAAAGTCAGACCATAGAATGTGTCAGAAAAGAGTATGAAGTCAGGCAAGAACATTTTGTTTTTTTCCTTTGGATGCAGATTACAAGGAAAGATGGATAGGGTAGATAGAAGTGGACTATTAACAGTAGAACAGTATGGGGGTGGGGGGAAAACATATATTTTAATTGTAAAAGAAGTGTAACCAAGGGTGGATATGAAGTTTAATTGGCTCATTCTAGAAGAAGAAAAGCAGTCATTTGTTATAGGGATGATATAGTTATACAATGCACTTAAAAAACAGGAGTATGACCACAGAGTCTGTAAAGATCTAAGAGTTTTCCAGAATATAGGTCTCACATTGAACAAGAATTGAAAGTTTGCAAAAATGAGAATTAGATTACTGAGGCAACAGAGAGGGATAATGTCAAACCAAAGAAAAAAAAGCCAATTTCCATAACAACAGAATGTCAATGAGATCTGGAGATTTTTCAGAATGGTAAACCACTTGGGGAAGTTAATTACAAATGATGCTTAGTAGCAGCAGTGTGTACTATCTACAGAAACTTATCAAAGGTGAATTGAGATTCTTAGTCAGCATTTACTAAACTCATGACCACTTAGAATTAGAATTCCATCAAGAAGGATAGGGGCAGCAAATATAGAACATAGAACATAGAACATAGAACAATACAGCACAGAACAGGCCCTTCGGCCCACGATGTTGTGCCGAACTTCTAACCTAGATTAAGTACCCATCCATGTACCTATCCAAATGCCGCTTAAAGGTCGCCAATGATTCCGACTCTACCACTCCCACGGGCAGCGCATTCCATGCCCCCACCACTCTCTGGGTAAAGAACCCACCCCTGACATCTCCCCTATACCTTCCACCCTTCACCTTAAATTTATGTCCCCTTGTAACATTCTGTTGTACCCGGGGAAAAAGTTTCTGACTGTTTACTCTATCTATTCCTCTGATCATCTTATAAACCTCTATCAAGTCACCCCTCATCCTTCGCCGTTCCAACGAGAAAAGGCCGAGAACTCTCAACCTATCCTCGTACGACTTATTCTCCATTCCAGGCAACATCCTGGTAAATCTTCTCTGCTCCCTCTCCAAAGCTTCCACATCTTTCCTAAAGTGAGGCGACCAGAACTGCACACAGTACTCCAACTGTGGCCTAACCAAAGTCCTGTACAGCTGCAACATCACTTCACGACTCTTGAATTCAATCCCTCTGCTAATGAACGATAATATTCCATAGGCCTTCTTACAAACTCTATCCACCTGAGTGGCAACCTTCAAAGATCTATGTACATAGACCCCAAGATCCCTCTGTTCCTCCACCTGACTAGGAACCCTACCGTTAACCCTGTATTCCGCATTCTTATTTGTTCTTCCAAAATGGACAACCTCACACTTGGCAGGGTTGAACTCCATCTGCCACTCCTCAGCCCAGCTCTGCATCATATCTAAGTCCCTCTGCAGCCGACAACAGCCCTCCTCACTGTCCACAACTCCACCTATCTTCGTATCATCTGCAAATACATGGGAACACCACCACAAATTCCCCTTCAAGCCACGCATTTGCTTCATTAACTATCCTGTGTCTATGGATTAGATCAGATTCCCTACAGTATGGAATCAGACCATTCAGCCCAAGTCCACACCAACCCTCTGAAGAGTAACCCACCCAGACCCATTCCCCTACCTATATTTACCCTGACTTTTCCACCGAACACTATGGGCAATTTAGCATGGCCTGATCTTTGGATTGTGGGATGAAACTGGAGCACCCAGAGGAAACCCACGCAGACACTGGGAGAATGTGCAAACTCCATACAGACAGTTGCCTGAGGCTGGAATTGAACCGGGGCACTGTGAGGCAGCAGTGCTAACCATTGAGCCACCGTGCCGCCCTGTGCTATGTACAAGATGCACCGCAGAAATTTATGTGGAGTCTGCCACATCCAAGGGTGACGCTGACATGGTAATTCCACTTCCCTCAATGGAGGTAACAGCACCAGACCATGCCAACCTGGTCCAGGTTAAAGTAGTCTTAGCCATCTTTTATACACTGTAGGAAGAAGTTCAATGACCTTCTCCACTCAGCTAGCCTAAGTGCCACCATCATTTCTCCAACACCTTACACTCGATCTATCTCTGCTACTGCAACCATCTCCCACTAAGGCTCATGCTCTACCTCTCAATACTGTCTGCAACATCTTCCACACTCACTCCCTCCCACCCAAAACCTTGACATCACTCATCCTGCTTGCTCTCTGTCTAAACATTCACATGGGACACCATCAAACTGTATCAAAAGTAACAGGTGTGCCGCACACTTTCATCTCCTTTACCTTCCTTTCTCTCAGTAGAAATACAGCCCACAATGGGGAAGAAAGACTGAAGAAATGTGAGGGGCCTGACATTTGCCTCCTCACCCCTTATACTCTGATGCTCTCCATATCATCCCATTTGGCTGACTGATTGTGCACAAGCCCCTGGACTGCAATTTGAGGTTGCCCTTGACTTACTGTTCTATGGCACACCTTGAGTGAAGGCAATCTCCTTGACTGTGGCCTTATGACAGAGGCTTCTTGCCTTTGCATCTGCAGTAAATGTGAAGTACATGAACACCTTCTAAATGAATCAGAAAATTACTATGAAGGTTAATAAAAGGTGGCACATATCAGATGCCAATGTCCATGGGCATGGGCTACATGTGGCATGTACTGAGGTTATGGGATTCAGTGTCCAACATGGAGACCCTTCAGAACAAATGGTGAGCGGAATTCGCCAAGTACCTGCTTTGATTTCCATGATGAGTTTTCCCCTTATCTGGTTTATTTGGTGATTTTGGTGAGATAAGCTGAATATTAATGAGATGAATTAGCCCATTAACAAGGCAATTTAAAAGCAATAATCACACTTAGTTGGCAAATTGCTGCTGCTTCCTGAGAATCTCGTAACTCTGCTTGTCAAAAGCATAAACCTGAAGCAAGACTTTCCCAACGTCATGATTGGCCTAATTGGGTTTCTCATCCAATGCTGCCATAAATCTCACCAGAGCTCAAATCGCTCAGACCTCAATAAGATACCACCCTATCTGAAGCAGATAACTCCCTTCAATACAGCACATCATAGACCTGTTAGCAAAATTAAAACATTTGGAATTTAAAAACCACACAGGCATCAAGAGTTGAATGGTATTCTCTATGATATATAATTGTATGATTATAGGGAAACATGAATGAACAAATAAAATAAGTCATACAAGTAAAAACAGAAAATGTTGAACAATGCAGCAGAGAATGGTAGAGACAACATTTCGAGAACTTTTATTTATGATCATGAGTGACCCTCTGTGTTTCTGTAGGAATTTCTGCTTTTATTTCAGATCCCCAACATTTGCAGACTATCTCTTTATCTCTGCAGAAGCTGCACATGATACCAAACCTTTCAGGAAAATACAAATTATAGGAGGTTTTACAGCCACCTCCAGGTCCAATGTGAACATATTTGAACTCACAAGGATGCAAATCCGTTATATTCTTCATCATGGCCAGTGAAGACAGTTCTTCAGATCATTCCCCAGGAAGACACAAGGGAGAATCTCCTACAAGCAGTAGCACTTCCAGCAATAAGGCAAATAACAGCATCAACAGCGACAACTGTCAAAGAAATAGTGTGTGTACAGAGTACTCAGAGGATTTTGAAGATCACAGCACTATCACAGAGTCATTCAAAGCAACGTGTGTTAGAAGCAAGCAGCAAGAAAAAGAGAAAAAGAATATTCATAGAAACAGCAATCAAAGCAATCTGAATAGAGGTAAGCTACTTTTCCAAATCATTAAGTAACATTAAATGTTGTAAGTTTATTCAAATTGGAAATGCCATCTCAAGGAGTTTTTGAAAAAAATCTTGCTGGTGATGGGAGACAGTAATTTGGCATTTTAACAAATTGGAATAACACATTAAATATTTATCAAATGTGGAATGTGAGTTCCTCATTTTGATTTAGATCAGCAGGAAGAGTTGCCAAAGTCAGCGAGTTCTTCAATACAGAGAGGGAGGCAGGAATAAAAAATCAGCAGGTAGTTGACTGAACCAGTTGTTCCTACAGAATGTGTAAGAGAGTCAAGTAAGGTGAATGGGAGAATGCAAGTTGCAGTATTTATTGTACTTATGCCAATGAGAAGAAAAAAAACAATTTGTGTGTGTGTGTGTGTGTCGGGCACAGCATATGTGTAGATATCCACAGCCCTGAGATACTAAGGATAACTGTCTAAGTGGTATTAGCTGAAAGGACTTATTAAACATCTAGGAGCAAAATGCCATGAATGCTAGAAATCTGAAACTCAGCAGGTCTGGCAGCATTTATTAGGATTAGAGTCATTTTGGATTCAAAGTATGAACTATGTTTCTCTCTCCATAGTTGTTGCTGGACGTGTTGAGTTTCTAGCACTTTCTGTTCTTATTTTATATAGTAAAGCAATTGTGATGCGAGAATTGAATTGTGAGAATTCTATTTCATACTCACAAACTCGAAAGGAAGAGACTCCTGGAGGAAGGCACATAAGAATAGATATATTCATATTTAAAAGTTGCTTCTGTGTAATCTTCTGAATTAATAAGCTTGACCATCTAGTTTCAGCAAGTTTAATATTTTATTAAGAAATATAATATGTTGACTTTGTCTCCTCTTGTTTTAATATCACTTTGCTTGCTTACTATGATTAATGTATTCAACATTAGACATGTAAACTGTTCAGTGTTTGGATATCAAGCATCTCAAGATGCTTGGGGCGGCACAGTGGCACAGTGGTTAGCACTGCTGCCTCACAGCGCCAGAGACCCGGGTTCAATTCCCGCCTCAGGCGACTGACTGTGTGGAGTTTGCACGTTCTCCCTGTGTCTGCGTGGGTTTCCTCCGGGTGCTCCGGTTTCCTCCCACAGTCCAAAGATGTGCAGGTCAGGTGAATTGGCCATGCTAAATTGCCCGTAGTGTTAGGTAAGGGGTAAATGTAGGGGTATGGGTGGGATACGCTTCAGCGGGTCGGTGTGGACTTGTTGGGCCGAAGGACCTATTTCCACACTGTAATGTAATCTAAAAATCTAATCTAATTGACTTCTGATCTCTTTAATACACTGCTCGCAGTGACATTCGTTTTATGCATTGGGCCAGTGGTGTAATGGATAACGCATCTGACTTCGGATCCTACCTGGCTCGAGTATAATGTGCTTTGTTGCATGTGTTTCCATTTCTGCATTGTTAGGAGGGGCAGGGATTTGTGAGTTTAGACATAAACTGTAGGGAAGTAGATGGTGACATCTTGCAAAATGTCCATATTACAGAGGAGGAAGTGCTGGATGTCTTGAAATGCATAAAGGTGGATAAGTCCCCAGGTCCTGATCAGGTGTACCCTAGAACTCTGTGGGAAGCAAGGGAAGTGACTGCTGGGCCCCTTGCTGAGATATTTGTATCATCAATAGTCACAGGTGAGGTGCCAGAAGACTGGAGGTTGGCTAACATGGTGTCACTGTTCAAGAAGAGTGGTAAGGACAAGCCAGGGAACTATAGACTAGTGAGCCTGACATCGGTGAGGCGCAAATTGTTGGAGGGAATCCTGAGAGACAGGATGTACATGTATTTGGAAAGGCAAAGACTGATTAGGGATAGTCAACATGGCTTTGTGCATGGGAAATCGTGTCCCACAAACTTGATTGAGTTTTTTCAAGAAGTAACAAAGAGTATTCATGAGGGCAGAGTAGTAGATATGATCTATATAGACTTCAGTAAGGTGTTCGATAAGGTTCCCCATGGGAGACTGGTCAGCAAGATTAGATCTCACAGAATACAGGGAGAACTAGCCATTTGGATACAGAAGTGGCTCAAAGGTAGAAGACAGAGGGTGGTGGTGGAGGGTTGTTTTTCAGACTGGAGGTCTGTGACCAGTGGAGTGCCACAAGGATCGGTGCTGGGTCCTCTACTTTTTGTCATTTACATAAATGATTTGGATGTGAGCATAAGAGGTACAGTTAGTAAGTTTGCAGATGACACCAAAATTGGAGGTGTAGTGAACAGATTACAACAGGATCTTGACCAGAGGGGCCAATGGACTGAGAAGTGGCAGATGGAGTTTAATTCAGATAAATGCAAGGTGCTTCATTTTGGGAAAGCAAATCTTTGCAGGACTTATACACTTAATGATAAGGTCCTAGGGAGTGTTGCTGAACAGAGACCTTGGAGTGCAGGTTCATAGCTCCTGGCAAATGGAATCGCAGGTAGATAGGATAGTGAAGAAGGCGTTTGGTATGCTTTCCTTTATTGGTCAGAGTATTGAGTACAGGAGTTGGGAGGTCATGTTGCGGCTGTACAGGACATTGGTTAGGCCACTTTTGGAATATTATGTGCAATTCTGGTCCCCTTTCTATCGGAAAGATGTTGTGAAACTTGAAAGAAAAGAAAAGATTTACACGGATGTTGGCAGGGTTGAAGGATTTGATCTATAGGGAGAGGCTGAACAGGCTGGGGCTGTTTTCCCTGAAGCATTGGAGGCTGAGGGGTGACCTTATGGAGGTTTACAAAATTATGAGGGGTATGGATAGGGTAAATGGACAAAGTCTTTTCCGTGGGGTCGGGGAGTCCAGAACTAGAGGGCATAGGTTTAGAGTGAGAGGAAAGATATAAAAGAGATCGTTTTCACACAGACGGTGGTACATGTATGGAATGAGCTGCCAGAGGAAGTGGTGGAGGTTGGTACAATTGCAACATTTAAGAGGCATTTGGATGGGTATATGAATAGGAAGTGTTTGGCGGGATATGGGCCGAGTGCTGGCAGGTGGGACTAGATTGGGTTGGGATATCTGGTCAATATGGACGGGTTGGACCGAAGGGTCTGTTTCCATGCTGTATATCTCTATGACTCTATGACTAAGACTAATTTAAGCTGCCTTGTAACATTCTCCAGCACCTACACCCCTCCCTATGCCTGTAACATTCTCAGTTTCTCTGTTAATTACTTTTATTAAGTAAGAATTGGATCCTCTCTGGCCAAGGCAGGTCTGAAATTATCTAACTTGAGCCTTTTATCTTTCAATGTCTTTGCAAATCATTCTATTTCTATAGCTGGTATTCATACAGTCATAGAGTGTACAGCATGGAAACAGACCCTTCGGTCCAACCTGTCCATGCCGACCAGATATCCCAACCCAATCTAGCCCCACCTGCCAGCACCCGGCCCATATGCCTCCAAACACTTCCATTTCATATACCCATCCAAATGCCTTTTAAATGTTGCGATTGCACTAGTCTCCACCACTTCATCTGGAAGCTCATTCCATACATGTACCACCCTCTAGGTCTCTTTTATGTTTTGCCTCTCTCACCGTAACTCTATGCCCTCTAGTTCTGGACTCACCCACCCCAGGGAAAAGACTTCGCCTATCCATGCTCCTCATGATTTTGTAAACCTCTATAAGGCCAACCCTTTTCTAACTCAGTATGTAGATTGTCCGACCAGAGAGGAGGCCATATTAGATTTGGTACTCGGTAATGAACCGGGACAAGTGATGGGCTTGTTAGTGAGTGAACATTTTGGCGATGGTGACCACAATTCTGTGACTTTCACCTTGGTTATGGAGAGAGATAGGTGCGTGCAACAGGGTAGGTTTTACAATTGGGGGAAGGGTAAATACGATGCTGTAAGACAGGATCTGAGGAGCATAAGTTGGGAGCATAGGCTTCAGGGAAGGATGTCGTGGAAATGTGGAACTTTTTCAAGGAACAGATACGACATGTCCTTGATATGTATGTACCTGTCAGGCAGGAAAGAAATGGTCGCGTGAGGGAACCTTGGTTGACGAGGGAGGTTGAACGTCTTGTAA
>NC_057721.1:61493981-61507842 GCF_004010195.1 Chiloscyllium plagiosum | reverse complement strand
TACAGGACTTTGGTTAGGCCACGTTTGGAGTACTGTGTGCAGTTCTGGTCGCCTCACTTTAGGAAAGATGTGGGAGCTTTGGAGAGGTTGCAGAGAAGATTTACCAGGATGTTGCCTGGAATGGAGAGGAAGTCGTACGAGGATCGGTTGAGAGTTCTCGGCCTTTTCTCGTTGGAACGGCGAAGGATGAGGGGTGACTTGATAGAGGTTTATAAGATGATCAGAGGAATAGGTAGAGTAGACAGTCAGAAACTTTTTCCCCGGGCACAACCGAGTGTTACAAGGGGACATAAATTTATGGTGAAGGGTGGAAGGTATAGGGGAGATGTCAGGGGTGGGTTCTTTACCCAGAGAGTGGTGGGGGCATGGAATGCGCTGCCTGTGGGAGTGGTAGAGTCAGAATCTTTGGTGATCTTTAAGCGGCAATTGGATAGGTACATGGATGGTGCTTAAGCTAGGACAAATGTTCGGCACAACATCGTGGGCCAAAGGGCCTGTTCTGTGCTGTATTGTTCTATATTCTATGTTCTATGTTCTAACCCCTCAGCCTCTAATGCTCCAATGAAAACAGCCCCAGCCTGTTCAGCCTCTTCCCATAGCTCAAATCCTCCAACCCTGGCAACATCCTTGTAAATCTTTTCTGAACCTTTTCAAGTTTCACAGCATCTTTCCAATAGGAAAGAAATCAGAATTGCACGCAATATTCCAAAAGTGGCCTACCCAATGTCCTGTACAGCCGCAAAATGATCTTCCAACTCCTGCACTCAATACTCTGACCAATAAAGGAAAGCATACCAAATGCCTTCTTCACTATCCTATCTACGTGTGAAATTATATTTTTTTATTGGAATATTGCACAAAAATGTCTGCTCCTGGAAGTGGTAAGCTTAGAGTTGGGAAGGGCATCTAAATAGGCAAGGTGGCAGTGTACCCAAACCTTGCCACCTTCTCACCTCCACCATCATTATGTTTGGGCCAGGAATGCTATTGGTAGCCTCTATTCTGAAGTAATTTAATCCTGTGCTATTTCGTGGTTCCCCATTATAATTTGGGTCAGAGTGGTGCTGGAAAAGCACAGCAGGTCAGGCAGCATCTGATTTTCCTGCTCTTTGGATGCTGCCTGACCTCCTGTGCTTTTCCAGCACCACTCTGATCTAAACTCTGGTTTCCAGCATCTGCAGTCCCCACTTTTCCCCATTATAATTTCCCTAGCCTCATTTTGTAAGGAGCCTGTGTTAACTTTGGTCTCTTCCATTTTATATATTTAAAAACATTCTTACTGTCTGTTCTTATATTACTTGCTTGTATGTCCTCACAATTTATTTTCTTCCTCTAATATTTTTCTTGATCATCTTTTGTAGACTGTTAAAACATTCCCAATCCTCTGATTTGCTGCTAATTTTGGCCACATTGTATGTTTTTTTTCTTTTGTTTTGACACTATCCTTAATTTCCTTAGTCAACCATGATTTATCTACTAGGAGATAGTGAGAACTGCAGATGCTGGAGATGAGAGTTGATAAAGTGTGGTGCTGGAAAAGCTCAGCAGGTCATGCAGCATGCAAGGAGGAGGAAAATCGATGTTTCAGGCAGAACCCTTCATTAGGACTGGGGCGGGGAAAGTGGGGTGAGAAATAAATAGGGCAAAGGGAGTGGGGCTGGGAGAAAGGTAGGTGGCATGGCGATAGGTGGATGCTGATAGGAGGTGATGGAGTCAGGTCAGTGGGAAGTGTGGAGCAGATAGGTGGGAAGGAAGATGGAAAGATTAGGTCAGGTCAAGGGGATAGTGCCGAACTGGAGGGTTGGATCTGGGATGGGTAGGGGAGAGGGGAGATTTGGAAACTAGTGAATTCAGTGTTGAGGCTGTGTGGTTCTAGGCTCCCAAAGCGGAAGATGAAGTGTTCCTCCTCCAGTTTGCAAGTGGCCTTGTGGAGGCAGTGGAGGAAGACCAGAATGGACATGTCATCGGGGGAGTGGAATGGGGAGTTGAAATGGTTGGCCACCGGAAGGTGGGGTTGGTTGGGATATACGGACCAGAAATGTTCCTTGAACCATTCCATGAGTTTATCTACTTCCTAGAATCCTTCGTCCTTTACTGGAATATATTTTTGATGTGAGTCATGAACTATTTTCTTCAACATCCGTCATTGTTCTTCAACCATCTTTTCTGATAATCTCCTTTCCCGGTCCACTCCAAACTACTCTGTCTTTATCCCTCTGTAATTGCCCTCATTTAGGTTCACGACAGTTGTTTCCAAGCCTAGTTTCTCACTCTCAAACTAAATTCTGCCCTATAATGGAGCCCGTTCCCTATAATCTTTCACTCTGTGATTGTTCATTAAACCAGACTCATTGCATATCAGATCCAAAGTAGCCTGATCATTGGTTGGATCCACAAGATTTGTTCTAGGAAACTGCCCCAAATACACTCTTATGAATTCTTCCTGATGGCTACCTTTCCTAATTTGATTTCCCAAATATTAAAGTCATCCATGATTTTAGGACTGCCTTTTCTATATGCCTCATGTATTCCTGATTATTCTCTGTACTCTGAACAGCTACCATTCGGGAGTCTATAGCCTACTTCCACCAGTGTCTTCTTCCCCTTGTTATTTTTAACTTCCACCCATATGGAGGATAGTGAGCTAGTGTATGTTAGGTGGGCTTCGATCGGCGCAACATCGAGGGCCAAAGGGCCTGTACTGCGCTGTATTCTTCTATCTATCTATCTTCTATATCATCTTATTTTGGATGATTTCTTGTTATCATACTTATTCCATCTCATCTAAAAAAGCTACTTCATCACATCTTCATTTCTAAAGATCACAGACCTCTGAATATTTAGTTCCCAGCTTTGATCTCCTTGTAAATCTGTCTCCATAATATTTGAAGATCATATCCATTGATCTCTATTTGTTTCATTAATTCATTTATTTTGTTTCAAATACTTTGTGCATTTCAAGGCCACTAACTTAGCCTTTGTTTCAAATTTTTCCTCCTTTTGATAGTATTTGCAGCTTTTTTATGCTTGTACATGCTGTCTCTATGAGGTCATTATTTAATCCTATCACATTACATAATGCTAGGTAGTAGCTACTCTCTGATTCTCAGAACATGTTTTAAGAAACGATCCCACAACACTCTATTACCTCCTCATCGAAGTTATCTTTCTACTTGCAATTTTACCAGTCTATGTGCAGATAAAAATCTTCCATGATTTTTCGCCATTGCTTTTTGACTATCTCCTGTGATTTCGTCCCTTACACTCACCTGTGTAAAGATTGTTAGAGGATCTGGCCATCACTCTCATAAGTTACTTAATGCCTTTATTGTTTCTCAGCTTAACCCGACAGATGTCTTAGTGGGTCACTGCTTGTGCCTGTGAGGCTTTTCCGCTTCACAGTACTGATATTGACTCTTAGCATCTGCTGTTCAACCACCTTTTGTGTTGGCTTGTCACTTTTGTTTGCAGAGTGCTTATATCTTATAATGTGGATAGATTCTGTTGCTCTCCTGTAGTAGGCTCCTTTTTCTCCTCTTAGGATCTATCTCTGATTCTTCCCATTTCTGCTTCTTCCACAATCAGAACAGTTTTTCCAAAGTCAGATAATCTTTGGACTGTAATAAAACTGAAAAAAAACTCATTAATAATTCTGATTTCAAAGCTCGATAATCATAGTCTTCCACTAATCTGTATAGGTAATATCTAACATTATTTATTAATGCCATTGGCGTTGAACTCTTTTGTTTAATGTTAATAATTCAAGACATTTAGTTATTCTTGGATTAAAGTAATTGTCAAAAACTTGTCGAACTTCTTCAAACGTATCTATCTATTTTTATAAATTGGAGATTTATAACATCTTCAGCTTCACACCCCATTGAATACCATTGTGCATTTACTCATTCAGTTTGTAATTTTTTATTTAAGTTTAAAGCAATTCTGTAACTTAAGAACTGTTTTCCCCAAGTTGTCCAATCCTATTTGGTCCATCTTTAGTATTAATCCAAAGGATTATAAATCTGTGGAAATCTCTGCTCAGTGAAGCAGGTAAGCTAACCTGTTGAATGTCTTTAAGGCAAGGATAGATGGATGGATGGAATGACGGACAGATGGAACACTAAAGGAATTAAAGGTAAGTAGGTGGATAACTGGAGCTGACTCCACGAAAAGATCAGCCATGATCTTATTGAATGATGGAGCAGGCTCGATGGGCCGGATGGCCTACTCTTGCTCCTATTTCTTATGCTCTTAAGTGTTGCAGGTGATATTATTCCCAATGTAATTATGTGTTCCTTCTACTTTAAAACTTTCAATTCCTGTGATATTTCAATACAGCTGGGATCTCTTTCTCTTGAAGACTTTTACTTCTGTAAAAGCAATGCCATTTTATTTTCCTCATCTTAAAGCTTTTAGCTATGATTTTCCTTCCCACTTATCTGCTCCATGCTCCGCTTGACCTATCACCATCACTCCCTCCCGCATCTACCTATCGCCTTCCAAGCTACCTTCCCCCCAAGCTACATTATTAGCAAAATGTCAGCTCTCCTGCTCCTCGGATGCTACCTGACCTGCTGTGTTTTTCTAGCACCACACTATTTGACCACTTAAAGTTTTAAGCTGTACAGTATGACAATGAGACATTGACTCTCCTGCTCCTCGGATGCTGCCTGACCTGCTGTTCTTTTCCAGCACCACACTCTTGACTCTAATCTCCAGCATCTGCAGTCCTCAATTTCGCCCGGTATGACAATGTCCTATTCTTGTCCTCCTTTTACATTTTTGATTTTTAAAATATTAATTCTGTATGTCTGTACAGCTTACTAGGTGTTTGCCTGCACCTTTGCAGTTAAGATGGAGATTTCCACTATTTGCAGGTAAATGGAATACTCCTGCCTTTAACCGGGCAAAGTGGACTATTTCCCACATTTCTCAGCCTGAAACACAATGCATCTCCTTTCCAGGACTTCTTAAACAAAGCATTGTGTCTGTGGCCCTCGTAAATGCATCCTGTTTAAACCTCAGTTTAAATTATGGACCTCTTGCTCTCATTGGGGCCTCACGAGTCTCCTAATTACCTTATTCTGTTAGACTCTATCTGCTTTGGCTTTTACAATGTCTCTTTTGACATCTTATTTCCTTTGAACCATTTGTAGTTCTGTGACCTCAGAATAAAGTCTTCCTCTGGCCTCTGATCTTGCTATTAAAGTCACAGAGTCATAGAGATGTATAGCATGGAACAGACTCTTCGGTCCAACCCATCCATTCCGACCAGATATCCCAACCCAATCTAGTCCCACCTGTCAGCACATACTTTGTCTATTTATCCTATCTATGCCCCTCATAATTTTGTAAACCTCTATAAGGTCACCCCTCAGCCTCCGACGCTCCAGGGAAAACAGCCCCAACCTGTTCAGCCTCTGCCTGTAGCTCAGATCCTCCAACCCTGTCAACATCCTTGTAAATCATGGCCAATTTTAACTTTAGTCATCAAGCTCCAATACATTTGGTTCCTAGTCTAAGTTCTAACCAGGAATGCTCCTACAAATGCTTGCTTCGCGCTGGAACACTTGCTGTTGCTCATGTTCGAGCTTTTGCTAGCCCACATTGTTTCTTTTGTGCTTCCTTATGAGGTCTGATGTGAATTAAAGGCTTTATCCTGGAGAGCTGTTTCTCTTCTGTTGGTCTTTGCACAGGTTCCTGTTGACTGTCTGGTCCCAGACCTTGCAACAACTGCCTGTCTGAATGAATAGTTCTTAAAGCAGGAAAGTGTTTAAATATTTCAACTAATATTGGGCTCCTGGAAAACACATCTTTTCCACTGTTGCACCACGTATTATTAAGCAACAATGGCAACTATTGATCACTATTTGGTACTTGTGAGTGGAAGGATGGATGTCCCAGCAATCCTGTTTCCTAGGATTGTGTCTAAAGCCCTATTTGGTTCATAATGATAGAGGAATATAACCTTTTCTTGTGCCTTAACAAGAAAAGGTTGTAGTTTTAATAAAATGCAGTTTGTTGCATGATGGCAATTTGTACATTATATGACTAGACCATTTGGAGACATAGAAGACAGAGCTCTCCCTTTCAGATTGAGAGCAATTCTTCCTGTTTTCCCACTTTGTAGCATTATCAGATTGGGTAGAACTTAATGCAGAATCCAACATTAATCCTCTCAGGACCATTATACAGTGATGACCCTCCTGGAAAGTGTATAGATATGACCACCAGATGAAAACAGACTGCATAAAGTGCAGCATTGTCAAATAGTGTGCTGACAACTACATAGAAAGGCAGAATGCTTAATTGAAACACCAGGTAGTCCCTGCTGCCTATGCCTCTTACTCCAGCAAGGAAAGAAAGGCAGCTTTCTAATACACTAAAGCTTGGGGCAGCTGCTGCCTCTGTCTGAGATCTTGCTGCTGAAGGTAAATGGGGGTCTGTTCAGTTATCGGACCTTCCCAGTGTCTCAAAAATGTAAAAAATAGAATTGTATATAAAGGAAAAGTCTTTGGGTTTTTGGACCGAGTCAAAGTCCAATGTTTTGTTTGTTTACTTGATATGCAACTGTCCACTGCATTTGCGACAACATGTATATACGAAGAGATTTTTTATGAATAAAGTATATTTTTAAAATTAAAACAAAGGCAACTTTCTAAGAATGGCAATTCTTTTGGTTCTGAAGAGTCTTCAGTTGCAGTGAGACTGGATAGATTGTGAGTTGGTGTCTTTAAGAAAAGGAAAAGTTGAATAAAACATTACAAAATTGTATATATTGAATTCTGCAGATTATTAATTGCATCTTAGAGATGAAATGATAAAATGGCGTAAGTATCTGAAACAAAGTTTACTTAGCTTATAACCTAGGGAAACCTGTTCGTCACTTGTATGAATTTATTATTTAATATAAGCTACACACAGTGGAACTGGTGAGGAGTTTTGCTTCCACTTTGTCTTGCAATGGCAGATTTGACATTAGGCATTGGTCATGCAGTTTATCTTCAGTTACATCACCATTGAAAAAAATGAAAATTGTGATGTAATTACTTCAAATTTACTGTAGTTTAATCTGCTCTAGTTTACTCTGAAATGAAATGGATGAGTATTATTTAATACGTAGGTGGTTCTCCCATGAGATTACATATGGTAAGTCCGATGACAGGCTATTTAGACAGACAATGAAGCTATTATTAGGTAATACACCTAATACTTGCTGCTAAGGTGATGCTCTGTTTATCTAGTTTGTCCCTTTAAGGTCACAAAGTCAAACATTTATGAATAGGGATAGCCTGTTAATGTCAAATTCATAGTAAATACATCCTAAGGTTAATTGAGGCTAATTGCTTTTTTAAGTGACTGTTTGCAGGTTGTTAGGGTCCCTAATTCTTAATTGTGAAACGTTGTTGTTTTAGGGGTGTCACATTTGTGTCAATCAAATGCTGCTGTGATATAGACTGTCTCCACCTTTAGAGGTAATGAATGTGTCAGAATTAAATATAGTTGATATAATTTAGTCCCTCTGAACAGGTGGTCTTGTGTTGGATAGGATATAAAAGATCTGACATCTGAATCTTACACTGCTTGCTCCAACCCTGTCTGCTTCCACTATTAACTGAGGCTGAATAGAGAGAGAGGTGCTCCTGGAACACAGGTTCCTTTTCTGCGGCTATTTTTCTCAGAATTAATCTCTCATTTCAGTTGGAAAGTTGCCTGGTCAGGTTTACTGTTTTAAAGATAAGAATTGATGCTACAGCACTCCCTCACTGCTTCCCCCATTCCCCTCCATTCAGACCCAAGCAAAATATGTTGTCCAAGCCACATGATCAGATAGCCCTTTCCTTCCCCACAGTGATTGGATCAAACTAGCACCCCCACTGTCATCTCGAAACCAAGTGGCAGAAAAGCTACCTGCTCCTGATTGTAGCCTCTTCTGAAGCTTTATAGATAGCACTTGTGATAGTTTCATTCTAACAGATGAAAGGCTTAACAGACAATCAATTTTTCAATGTATAATTTCAGTTACATCACACTGTAAATTTTTGCTATAAATTGCTATCACCTGATGAAGCAGCGTCGCTCCGAAAGCGAGTGTGCTTCCATTTAAACCTGTTGGACAATAACCTGGTGTTGTGTGATTTGTACACCCCAGTCCAACACCGGCATCTCTAAATCATCTGAAAGTGGTAATCCAAGTGGTGGCAGCACCTTTAATCTCAGCAATCCCCTCGAGTAGGGACAGAAAAGTTAGCAGTAAAATTCCTGCTGTGGATCATTAGTGATCTCTTCTGGATTACATACACCTGTGTCCTGAAAGGAGATATATTTATTCTCATGATTTATATCCCTGTGATGTTTTCTAAGTGCCCACATACAGACACTACTGCCCCAGAGACTAATGGGAACAGTATGTACATGTACATACTGTATTCCCTTATATGGGAACAGGTATTTTGGACAAGGTGTGGCAGCTGATGTCAGCTAGTTTGCAGAGTGCTGGATAGGGCTGTGGTTCCAATGCAGCAAGGTGTAAACAGCAGCAGAAAATATGAGAGGTATGCAGCAAAAACCACTTCAGCTCCTTTCCAACTTTTTTTTGCTTGAGACAACACTTGGCACCGAGTGCGAGTTTCATTTTCCTTGAATCTTTTCCCTGTTGGAAAATTAGCCAAATCCATAAGCAACAGAATAATGGGTTAAGCAGGGTAATAAGACAGCACTGATACCTGCATGGAGGTGTATCCAGTGAGAAATATCCCCTTAATATATATTTTCTATATTTTGTAATATTCAGTACAAACAATATAATTACAATTTCTCCTGTTCTTTCATTTCCCAGCACAAACAAAACCAACGTTTAGAATGCTGCAACATCTGAACCATTCAACATCTAAGAATAAATCACAGAACTGTTCTAAATTGTACACTAGTGATCCAGTGACCCGCCACATATTATCAGCCAGACTGCACAAAACTAAAGAGTTGAAGAATGAGGTATGTGACCTTCAGAGGGAACTGGAAAATGCCAGGCTGGAAAATAGACTACTCAGACAGGTCCAGTTCAGACACATGAGGGCACTGGTCAAGTTCGAGAATGAACAGAATAACTTACCCCAGCTCCTAAGCAGGCATGAGAGTGAAGTACGGATGTTGAAAGAAATGCTGCGAAAGTCAAAGGACCAAGATCGGAATGTGTCAAAGCAACTGAAAGAGGCAGAGTCAGAGCTGTGGAAGACCAAGAATGCTCTCCAGAAGCTAAAGGACATCTGTGACAAGAAGAACTTGCAGGAACGGAATGAGCTGACCTGGAAACTAACAAATCTCACAAAAACACTTGAGCTTGATCAAAAAAAGATCCAGGTGAGCTGTTGATAATAATCTATTGGCAAAAATGAAAAGCGTGTTAAAATGCAACCTAAACTTTAAACTTTGCCCAAGCAGTGTCTAATGACACCTCCCACTTCACTGTATTTTCATTATAACTCGACCCCGGTGAATGGTCATTGGCAGCAAATGTAGTTTAAACTTAGTATCCACCAGATTGCAAGCTGAATAACCAAGTTCATATCTTCACCTTAATGTTTTTAACCTTTAACAACCCCCATCTCTAGCCTACCTTGCCTAATGCTGTTGAAACCCTCTTCCAATCTTTGACACCACCAAATTAGATGTGCTGCCTGGCCTTCCTGTATGCTTCATAAACATTAATTCATTCAAACCTCAGCTGTTCAGGCCTTATCCAAGAAGCTTTCAAGTTTTCCCAGTTGAAATGGATTTGGTTTAAAATGCGTTAGCAATCTGACACTCTCCCCCCACATAACCAAGCTATATATTAGGCACAATAAGTATCTGAACTTGTATTTTGACACCCTATCTTTGTGTTAAGCAGCAGTACTGTTTATATATTTATTCAGCAATAATGCTGAGCTCACCAGGTGTCCACAACCCATCTGGGTGCTTGCAGGTTTACCTGGTGATTGCACACAAAGTGACATAGCAAATCCATTCTGCTGGCTGGTTTGCATTTGAGTAGTGGTTTACTATGTCACTGCCCTTCCTGGGAAGTGTCTGTGAGCTCCCAAGATCCAGAGACCCCAGTTCTATTTCATCCCAATTCTGTGCAACATCAAGCCTGTCCTGAATGATGATATATTTGCTCCCTTGCTGAATTCGCAAGAGTTCTAGCTGACGTTTGCCACGTTGTAGTGAAATCCTGGAAGTGGTATGCATTTCAAGCATTTTGTTGCTTTTTTTTAAGTTAAGCTTTTGTACAAGGGAAATGAATGAGAGAGAGGTTGTAAAAAATGCAAAGCACAGACAAACTGGCTGCATGTACTCTAAGATTTAGTTTCAATAGTGTGGTCTGTGCAAATGGATACATATTGAGCTCCAGCATACTCTGTAAATAAAAGGATAGATTTATCGACATTTAATTCTGATTGGAAGGTAGTTATTGCAGTAATGTACCCAGAAAGGGATTCTTCAAATGCATGGGAGTTGCCTGGGAAGTTTGAACTTCCAATGGGCAGTGATCCTGTGCCTGGAATCCTCTGCAAATTTGAGTTAAATTTGTAGGCCATGTGAATTTCCAACTCATTGGCCTGAATGGTTATACAGGAGTAGTTACAGAGATTAAAATTTCCTCTACCTGCTGTGTATTTTGTAAAACTGATTCCCTTTCTCTAACTCATCACTGACCCATCACACCTGACTCCCTACCTCACCCTGCCTCATCCAGATATCACCCTCCCCAATCTAATACCCACCGACCTACATCTACCCTTAACATCAGACCTCAGCTGACCTGATCCCATTTACCTGACAACTCACACTCTACCTCCTCATTTATCCATTACTCATCTGCCACTCCACTCCCTTAGCCACCTGGCACTCTCACTGACTTGCATTTTACAATGACCTTTGCTTTAAAGTTTTTCAGAGTGCCCTTAGGCTCTTTAAACACTAGAATGTGGCAGCTACTGCTTTAAAAAGAAATATCGTTTGACCTCCAGTGCTAACCCTTTTGTTTAACTTGCTCATGAGATGTGGGTATCATTAGCTGAACCAACATTTATTGCCACTCCCTAGTTGCCTTCGAGAAAGCAGTGGTGAGTTACCTACTTGAACTGCTGTAGTCCACTTAGTGTAGGCAGACCTACAATACCATTGGATGAGAGTACCAGGACTTTAACCCAGCAACACTGAAGGAAAGCAATATGTTTCCAAGTCAGAATAATGAGCGATTTGGAGGGGAACATACAAGTAGTATTGTTCCCATGTATCTGTCATTCTTATCATTCTAGATGGAAGTGGCTGTGGGTTTGGAAGATGCTGCAAAGATGTCTTAGTGAATTTCTTCAGGGCATTTTGTAGATAGTACACCATACTGCTATTAAGCAGGCTGCTTTGTCTGGATGGTTGAGCTTTCTTGAGCATTGTTGGAACAGCCCACAACCAGAAAAGTGGGGAGTATTCCATTCCAATCCTGACTTGTGCCTTGTAAATGGTGAATAGGATTTAGGGAGTCAGGGTGTGAGTTACTCATTGCAGTATTCCTAGCCTCCTATTCTACCCACTATATTTACATGGCTAGTCTAGTTCAGTAACCTCCACAATGTTGATTGTGGGAGATTCAATGTTGATAACATCATTGAATGTCAAGGGGTGATGGTTAGGTTCTCTTGTTTGAGATGGTCACATTTTGATGCTAATGTGGTGTGAATGATACAGGCCACTTGAAGCTCAAACTTGGATATTGTCCAGGTTTTGCTGCATTTAGAATCTGAGGAGTCATGAATGGTACTGAACTTTGGGCAATTATCAACGAATATCTCCATTCTGACCTTATGATGGAGGGAAGATAACTGATGAAGCAGCTGAAGATGGAACTCCTGCAGAGATTTCCTGGAGCTGAGATGCTTGGCCTCCAATAACCACAACTATCCTCCTTTGAGTTGGAATTAATTCCAGTTAGCCAAGAGTTTGCCCCAATTCCCATTGACTCCAGCTTTGATAGGGATTCTTGATGCCACATTCAGTCAAATGCAACAGCCCGTGTAGCCTTTCAGATGTTCTATGCACACCAACGCATTGATATCAGGTTCTGGAAGTGGCTACCATACATGGGTCTTGGGGGTCCAGCAGCAGGGAAAACTAGTGGCAACATAGGTCAAATGCAACCTTGATAACAAGAGCAGTGCATTTCACCGCACCTCTAGAATTCAGCGCTTTTGTTTGTGTTTGAACCAAGACTATAAAGAATTCAGGAGCTGAGTGGCCCCGGTGGAACCTAAACTTGATGTCACTGAGCAGGTTATTACTGAACAGGCGTTGGTTGATAGCACTGTTGATGACACTTTCTATCACTTTCCTGATGATCGGGAATAGACTGATGGTCTGCACTGTGCTGCACCATCACACCAGGCACACTCTTCATTTCCCAAGATCCTCAGTTCAATGTTCTGGGCCAGAAATGAAGTTTCCAGAGCAGGGTTGGAAAAAAGGAAGAGCTGCAATCCTAAGCTGATTGATTATTCCAAGAGTGGCAGTCAGTAATACCTTTATACCACTGGTTTATGATTGGCAGTTTTAGTTTGTTTTAGTAGTGCTCAGTTACACAACTTACCTATAAAGCCTTGAAAATCTTGAATTATACAGTAATAATTTGCTGTGGCAATGGATTGTATCATTTTTACTTCAGTTACTCAAAACAATTAAATACTGCTTAGCTCAGTTTTGCATGTAATGTTTGTTATTCCTTTTGGATCTGCAATTTTGTTACCAAAATTCACTAATAATTTTATTATATTTAATTGCAAATAGTATTTGCAATCGCTGTCACCAACTTAACCAGGATTCCTGGAGCTAATATTGTTTGCACCTCTTTTGCACAAATCCAAAATGTTACCTGTGCTTTTCACTGGGATTAAGAGGGCAGAAGTGCTAATGGCTCTGACATAGACATAAAGATTTCATGGATTCCTTCTGAACTCACAAATGTCAATGGTAGTAAAGTTCCCAGTGTTGATTTTTATTTAATAGCTGATATAAAAAGATGATTGTACAGATGGCAAATGAAGACAGGATTGGATTTAGCATGGTAAGAGAGGCTGCATAAGCTTAAAAAAAGTGATTTGCATTTATTTGATGCCTTTCACATTCTCAGATGTTCTAAAACTATCAAATGATAACAATATTTTAAATGCTGGAGATCTGTGAAATCTGTGAATTTTTAGGAGAAGCTCAGTAGGTTTGGCAGCATCTCTGGAGAGAGAAACTGAATTACATTTTGAGTCTAATATGACTTTTTCGGAACTGGAGTGGTCAGAAGGAGCTGAGGAGCAACAGTATGTGATGGATGGCAGATATAGGAAGGGGGGAAAGTCTCAGATACAGTCACATTGATGGGTTAACTCCAGAAAGGGTAAGAGAAGTAGGCAGCTAGTGCAGGAGTCTTTTGAAATATACCCATTTCAAACAGGTATACTATTTTGGAAAATGTAGGGGGTGATGGATTCTCAGGGGAACGTAGCACGAGCAGCCAAATTTCTGGTGTTAAGACTGGCTCTAATGCAACGAGAGGTACGTCGGCTCCCAAGAGATCAATTGTGTTAGGGGATTCTGTAGTCAGAGATACATACAGACGATTCTGTGGCCAGCAGAGAAAAAGCAGAATGGTGTGTTGTTTCCCTGGTGCCAGGATCAAGGATATCTCAGAGAGGGTGCAGAATGTTCTCACGGGGGAGAGGGGCCAGCAGGAGGTCATTGTCCACATTGGAACCAACGACATTGGAAAGGAAAAGGTTGAGACTCTGAAGGGAGATTACAGAGAGTTAGGCAGAAATTTAAAAAGGAGGTCCTC
>NC_057721.1:61491834-61493216 GCF_004010195.1 Chiloscyllium plagiosum | reverse complement strand
GAGATAACAAGAATCCAGAGAAAGTATATTCCTGTCAGGGTGAAAGGGAAGGCTGGTAGGTATAGGGAATGCTGGATGACGAAAGAAATTGAGGGTTTGGTTAAGCAAAAGAAGGAAACATATGTCAGGTATAGACAGAATAGATCGAGTGAATCCTGAGAAGAGTATAAAGAAAGTAGGAGTGTACCTAAGAGGGAAATCAGGAGGACAAAATGGGGACATGAGATAGCGTTGGCAAATACAATTCAGGAGAATCCAAAGTGTTTTTACAAATATAATAAGGACAAAAGGGTAACTGAGGAGAGAACTCTCAAAGATCAGCAAGACGGCCTTTGTGTGGAGCCACAGAAAATGGAGGAGATACTAAATGAATATTTTGCATCAGTATTTACTGTGGAAAAGGATATGGAAGATATAGACTGTAGGGAAATAGATGGTGACATCTTGCAAAATGTCCACATTACAGAGGAAGAAGTGCTGGATGCCTTGAAACAATTAAAGGTGGATAGATCCCCATGACGTGATCAGATGTACCCGAGAACTCTGTGGGAAGCTAGAGAAGAGATTGCTGAGATATTTGTATCATCAATAGTCACAGGTGAGGTGCCGGAAGACTGGAAGTTGGCAAACGTGGTGCCACTGTTTAAGAAGGGTGGTAAAGACAAGCCAGGGAACTATAGACTGGTGAGCCTGACCTCGGTTGTGGGCAGGTTGTTGGAGGAAATCCTTAGGGACAAGATGTACATGTACTTGGAAAGGCAAGGACTGATTCGGGATAGTCAACATGGCTTTGTGCGTGGGAAATCATGTCTCACAAACTTGATTGAGTTTTTTGAAGATGTAACAAAAAATTGATGAGGGCAGAGCAGTAGATGTGATCTATATGGACTTTAGTAAGGCATTCGACAAGGTTCCCCATGGGAGACCGATTAGCAAGGTTAGATCTCATGGAATACAGGGAGAACTAGCCATTTGGATACAGAAGTGGCTCAAAGGTAGAAGACAGAGGGTGGTGGTGGAGGGTTGTTTTTTAGACGAGGCCTGTGACCAGTGGAGTGCCACAAGGATCGGTGCTGGGCCCTCTACATTTTGCCATTTACATAAATGATTTGGATGCGAGCATAAGAGTTAGTAAGTTTGCAGATGACACCAATATTGGAGGTGTAGTGGACAGCAAAGAGGGTTACCTCAGATTACAACAGGATCTTGACCAGATGGGCCAATGGACTGAGAAGTGGCAGATGGAGTTTAATTCAGATAAACGCGAGGTGCTGCATTTTGGGAAAGCAAACCTTAGCAGGACTTATACACTTAATGCTAAGGTCCTAGGGAGTGTTGCTGAACAAAGAGACCTTGGAGTGCAGGTTCATAGCTCCTTGAAA
>NC_057721.1:61487583-61491598 GCF_004010195.1 Chiloscyllium plagiosum | reverse complement strand
AATTGCAACATTTAAGAGGCATTTGGATGGGTATATGAATAGGAAGGGTTTGGAGGGATATGGACCGGGTGCTGGCAGGTGGGACTAGATTGGGTTGGAATATCTGGTCGGCATGGACGGGTTGAACGGAAGTGCTGTTTCCATGCTGTACATCTCTATGACTCTAATTACTTTGAAATGTCCTGAACCTGCTTTAACTTGTTCAGTGCACATAATTTCATGTGATGTCAATCCCTGTCACTGGGTGTCAGCATAGCCCTAGTTATATCAAGATTGCTTTTTAGAAACCAAATAACATCGGCACCATTTCATGTCCCAGTGTGATTTTTTTTATTTTAGAAGAATCAACTGTGAATATTTGAATAGTATTTTTGATTACACATTGGAGGCATCAAGCATTCCACGATCAGGTATCGACTGCAACTATGGATTCGTGATGTGGTTCATCCAAAACTTTTTCATGTATAATTGTTGTTTGTTTTCCATTCTAACGTGAAAGTACAATTCCTCTTCTATGTTAAGACAAAAGCAGTTGTGCTGCAGGAGCCTGAGTCCACCTGGAATGTTGTTATGAATTCACACTCATTTCACGCAGTGCATATCAAACAGAGAAGACATTCAAACTACCAGTCTGACCGAATTCAAATCCATATCCAAGGAAAGGAGGACGTGTGCCTAAGCCACTTAGTCCAGCTGGTTCATTGTAAATGGAACATTTTGGTAGAATTAGGGAGTTTATCATTCTACGAAGTGACATGTCAACTAAACCAGCTAAGAATTTAACTGCATGCAACCATACAATTTTGTTATAACTCTTTATTTGCCTGAATATATTCTAAGATGCTGCTAAGCAATTGAGGGAAACCAGTTTTTGCATGAAATTGAAGCAGTATTGAGAGGAAAATGACTCCACTGTTTCTCATTTGCATCTATTCCACACCTTTCAGTGGCCTATCTCAAGCTCTCCTTTCCCTTTGTTGGGATTCTTCCTCTTCTTCCAAAGATATCCATTAGAATTTGAACCTGTGTTCACTGAAGTTTTAAAAAAATGTGAAGGAGAGCTCGTTGAAATGTACAGGGCTGGACAGACTGAATGCAGGGATGATGTCTTCCCTGCCTCTTGTTCAGAACAAGGAGTCACAGTCTTAGGATATGCACCATTTCGGACTGAGCTGAGGAGAAATCTCTTCGTTCAGAGTCTAGTAAATCTGTGGAATTCTCTATCACAGAAGTCTGCAGAGGTGAAGTCACTGAATATATTTAAGAAAGAAGTAACAAGATTTCTGGAGGCTAAACATTTCAAGGGGTATGGGGAGAGAGCAAGTGTATGGTGTTGGGATAGAAGAACAGCCATGATCATTTAAAATAGTGAAGCAAATATTTTACTCCTGCTTTCCATGTCTGTATGAATTTTCACAGCACAGAAGAAGACCATTCACACCTTTGTGTCCATACTAGCGGTCCTCAGGAGAAATTTACACATTTCTAGATTAGATCACCTACAGTATAGAAACAGGCCTTCAGCCTAATAAGTCCACACCAATTCACCTGGCCTGCACATCTGTGGATTGTGGGAGGAAACCCACACAGACACAGGGAGAATGTGCAAACTCCACACAAATAGTCATCCGAGGCAGGAGTCAAACCCGGGTCCCTAGCGCTGTGAGGCAGCAGTGCTAACCACATGTCCCATGTCCTCTCCCCATATCACTGTATATTAGACAAACTATTTTCAGAATGCAATAATTCCATTCTTTCCCCCAGTTTCTCTCTCAGCATTGCATTTGCTCTGAAGTCCAGTTTCAAAGAGCTTCTGAACTTTCATTTTACCTCTGCCATAATTTTTTCTTCATCTCTGTTCATATGAACAAATTAGGAGCAGGTGTATGCTATTTGGCCCTTTGAGCCATTTAATAAGATCATGAAAGAGGCAACTTTTTCACGTAGAGGGTGGTACGTGTATGGAATGAGCTGCCGGAGGAAGTGGTGGAGACTGGTACAATTGCAACATTTAAGAGGCATTTGGATGGGTATATGAATAGGAAGGGTTTGGAGGGATATGGGCCGGGTGCTGGCAGGTGGGACTAGATTGGGTTGGGATATCTGGTCAGCATGGACGGGTTGGACCGAAGGGTCTGTTTCCATGCTGTACATCTCTATGACTCTATCTATGACTCTGTGACTGATCTCATTGTAGTCTCAACTTAACATTCCCTCCTATCACTGATTACTATTAATTCCCAAGAAGGTTTTTGATTATAACTTCCTCATTGTCCATGCTTCTGCTCCCAATCTTTTTCCCTTCTTCCATCAGCAAGGGCAGGATCTTAACCTTCCACCTGCTGTGAGAAACTATAACTTGTATTTATATAGCGCCTTTGATGTTGTAAATCATCCCAAGATACTTTACAGAAACATTATCAATCAAAAATGTGACACTGAGATACATTAGGATTTATTAAGACAGAAAGAGGTGGGTTTTCGCAAGCATTTCAGAGGATGAAAAGAGAGAAGGAGTGATTTGGGAAGGAAATTTGAGAAAGAACTGGGTGATGGTGGAGTATTTAAAAAGAAGCTGCTATAAGTTCAGCATTGTAAAGATGCTGGTATCACAGAGGTTTGCGGAACTGAATGAGATTGCAAAGATGGTGAGACTACGCTGGTGAGGCCTTGGCAGGATTTGAAAATGGATGATTGATTTAAAGAGCAGTGTTCTATTTAATAGAGAGCCCACAGGGAACCAATGTACGTCAGTTAACAGAGGGTGTAAAGTTGAAACCAGATTGATACGGGCAGTAGAGTTTAAGATCACCTTCATTTTACTATTTAAAAATCAATAGCAGAGCAAATACTATAGGTTGCGTAAGTAAACCAAATAGGATTTCGAACATCAGCACAGAGTTCAGATAATAGAAATAGCTTTTCAGCTTGCTGTGTAACAAGTTGTAATCTGAGCTCGGAAATTTTGCAACTCCAACTTCACATTACCCCTTGCTTGACGACCAATAGCAGAAGTAGAACTCTGATGTTTTTGTTGTGCTATAGCAGCCTCTTGGATTCTGCCTTCCAACACATGTATTTAAAAATTCAGGTGATGGAGAAAATGTTTGAAGGTAAGGAAAACAATATTCTCTATTTGTGATTATATGTGAAGTCACATGGTATGCAGGGTGTTCTAGCTAGGTGGATAAAGAACTGGTTGAGCAACAGGAGACAGAGAGTAGTAGTTGAAGGGAGTTTCTCGAAATGGAGAAGGTGACCAGTGGAGTTTCACAGGGATCAGTGCTGGGGCCACTGTTGTTTGTAACATACATAAATGATCTGGAAGAGGGCATTGTTGGTATGATCAGCAAGTTTGCAAATGACATGAAGATTGGTGGAGTAGCAGAAAGCAAAAGGGATTGTCAAAGAATACAGGAGGATATAGATAGACTTCCCCAGGACCTGATCAGGTGTACCAGAGAACTCTCTGGGAAGCTAGAGAAGTGATTGCTGGGCCTCTTGCTGAGATATTTGTATCATCAATAGTCACAGGTGAGGAGCCGGAAGACTGGAGGTTGGCAAATGTGGTGTCACTGTTTAAGAAGGGCGGTAAAGACAAGCCAGGGAACTATAGACTGGTGAGCCTGACCTCGGTGGTGGGCATGTTGTTGGAGGGAATCCTAAGGGACAAGATGTACATGTACTTGGAAAGGCAAGGACTGATTCGGGATAGTCAACATGGCTTTGTGCGTGGGAAATAATGTCTGACAAACTTGATTGAGTTTTTTGAAGATGTAACAAAGAAGATTGATGAGAGCAGAGCAGTAGATGTGATCTATATGGACTTTAGTAAAGCGTTCAACAAGGTTCCCCATGGGAGATTCTTAGCAAGGTTAGATCTCATGAAATACAGGGAAAACTAGCCATTTGGATACAGAAGTGGCTCAAAGGTAGAAGACAGAGGGTGGTGGTGGAGGGTTGTTTTTTAGACTGGAGGCCTGTGACCAGTGGAGTGCCACAAGGATCAGTGCTG
>NC_057721.1:61393570-61486182 GCF_004010195.1 Chiloscyllium plagiosum | reverse complement strand
ATGCTTAGGAATTGACCGACAGGTTTAGACAGTAGATTTGGATCGGCTCAGGCTTGGAGGGCCAAAGGGCCTGTTCCTGGGCTGTAAATATTCTTTGTTCTTTGTTCTATTTGTAGCCTCCAGTGGGATCAGAATAAGGTTAAGAGTTTAATGGAATTTTGATGAAATTAATTGATCTCCTGAAGTAGTGATGTGTTCACGGGTGCAATATTCAGGCATCAACGTTTTGAGGTTTAGAAAAAGCAATTAATTTTGATGGACAGGAAAGTCCTAAATCACTGATTATGATGGAAATCAAGTACCTGTTTACTTTTCAATATAATTGTGAAGATTAGCTCATCTTCTGTGAGGTGGAACAATAAATGAAATCAAATTATGAGACTTAAAATTATGTGATCAGAGTTACAAGTAAGGCAGAAACTGAGGTTGAAAAAGATTTTGAACAAAATTCCATTTGTCATTTTTGTACTTTTTAAAGGTTTCAATATTGTTGAATACTGAATTGCCTATCCTCCTTTAATCCATGCTGTATTATGCATCTACAATCCTCAAATTGAGAGAATGGACAATTGATCCATTCACAGGTCCCAGCAGAATGTAAAACTGCAAGAAGATGCTAGGAAGTGTATGAATGTGGTCTGGGTTGATCCCTCCTCTAAGTTCTCCTATTAGAGAAAATCTCAGCCACACTTGAATTCTTCTCCCATGAGTCAGTTGTTTGTAACATGTTTCCATAGGTGTCTTACCTTCCAGTTGCCTTTACATAAAAACAAATGCAAAATACTGCAGATACTGGAAATCTGAGAGATATTCAGTGTATCATAAAAAGACACTGCAGCATTGAATGGTGATCTGCCCATGGATGTTGGTTTATCTATGGCTTTTACAGTGTAGTGGGATATTCTTTCGGTTGCAGTGGGCAAGAATCTAATAACATCCTCCTCACTTCTAAGTTTTACCCCGGATAGTTTTAGATGCAGTTGAATTTCAGTGTTTGAATTCCCAATTAACTGAGAATTTAACCCAATAGTCTGTATTTCCAGAGCAGCGTAGAACACTCCAGGGCAAAGTAGGGAGTGTACACAGAGGGGAGTCATTGAGCAATGAAACTGACAGACTGGGAAGCCTGTGAAGTGTTAAACTGCAAAGCTGTGAAAGATTCATTCTGAAAACCTGATTTTATTACTTTTATGGTGACATACAGCTTTGAGGGGACATACAGGCTGAGAGGGGATCTGATTGAGACGTATAAGATTATTAAAGGATTGGACACTCTGGAGGCAGGAAGCATGTTTCCGCTGATGGGTGAGTCCCAAACCAGAGGACACAGCTTAAAAATAATGGGTAGGCCATTTAGAACAGAGTTGAGGAGAAACGTCTTCACCCAGAGAGTGGTGAGTGTGTGGAATGCTCTGCCTCAGAATGCTGTGGAGGCCAAGTCTCTGGATACTTTCAAGAAAGATTTGGATAGAGCTCTTAAGGATAGTGGAATCAAGGGTTATGGGGATAAGGCAGGAACAGGATACTGATGGAGGATGATCAGCCATGATCATAATGAATGGTGGTGCTGACTCGAAGGGCAGAATGGCCTACTCCTGCACCTATTGTTAATTGTCTATTGTGGAAATTATTTCACTTGTACTGGATTTACTAGACTTAATTTCAACCTTACTGCTCTCAGCCTTCGCTGCAGCTTCGGAACAATTTATACAGCTCTCGCATGGTGTGCAGCATCAGTAGTTAACGTTTTCCACATGACAGAGGGATGGACATCCAGCTAGAAGGATGCAATAGCCCTGTACTGTGTGTACAACAGAGTGTAGACTTCCTTAATAATGATGGAGCAATAGTATTTCAGGAAGCTCAGGCAATCGCACGGGGTTGTTGCTGGCATTTGTAAGGTGACCACAATTGCCAGTGACTGTCAAGATAATCTCAGCCCTGAGTTTCTTTGTTTCCAGCTCCTTCCAAGATCTGAATGGTGATACATTTCAAAATATGTTGTTAAGTGCACCTCGTGGGTCGTTGACACCTCATTTTCCATGGACAACACTTATGTTCACTTTGCTGCAGGTGAGGCAGTTAACCAAGAGGGCTGTCAGTTTCACTGCAGCGATTGGATCCCATCAGGTATAGGGCATGATTGACATCCACATGCAGCAGTCAAAATGTCCTCAAATCAGCCTCAAGTGTTCATCAATTTCATAGGATTTCACTCTCTATGTTCAGATTGTTTGTTTGTTTGTCTGTTTGTTTGTTTGTGTTAACTGGAGGGTTTGCAGAAATACCTGTAAGATATCCTGGGAGATATCATCATTTGTCCAGCAATTACATTTCTCAAAGGCCTTTGCCTCTTCATTGAGTGTCAGCAGCTCTGTGGAGACAAGGGCAATCCTCTGGCTGATGACTCATGTACACACAAATGACAGGAGAAATTCAGCAAGTGCCACATAATCACAAGGATGATGATGATGATGTTGATGCAGGATGCCACAGAGTTGCTGAATATGCATGGCCTACCACTCAGTAGATCCTTTGAGTTTGCCTCATTTCAGGTCACCAGAATGGCTGTGATCTACTATACCCTTCACAACATCACACTGCAGAGAGGAATTGAGCAGTGCAAAAAAAATGGTTTTCAAGAAGAAGGAAGAGGATATGACCTTGATTTCAGCAACTTCTTTCTCTTAGCTGCCAGGCACCTAGAAAAGTTCATCGTCTAATCTGTGTGCATGAAGGTATCTGAGTGTATCATCTGAGCCTCTGTATCTCCCTCAAAACACCAAAGCATAATTCATTTGAATAAAAATCCACCTCCTTCCCATTAAAGTTGACCATATCATCCACCTTCAGACAAAAGAAGGCAGCATGCAGACTTCTATGAAAAGTATAAGAAGTAGGAGCATCTTGAGAAGATTTCTCACTGCCATGTGCTCTCTTTCTATTTTCACTCATAACCTGTTTGAACATTCCTGTGAACGAATAGCTAGAAAGTACGTGACTGCACAACAGTGCGGCATTGGCCCACCATGTTCCTTCATCCTTTGTAAAGAGCAGTGTGAGGGTGCATGCCAACATGCACTTAGGTGGCCATCTGTATCTGATTCCCATATAGGTGATCAATCTTTTCATAAGGATGGTGAGATATCACAGCACTCAGGGTAAGGATGCACACTGATTCTGAAAGCATAGCTAATTCCCATTGCTGCTCTCCCAGAAGTCTTTAGTGCATTACCTAAGCTGGGCTTAGGGTATCCATTGGAGACACTCCACTTCTGGCACCGCTGCCAGGACCACTGATGTTCATCTGTGATGTGCAGTGTCACATTCCACCCCACCTGTCTCTGATGTAGTCTCCACCAAGGTATCTACACTGGTGGAGGTGCACATATATTGTGACAATGTATCCTCAGAATTCTTGGCTTCATCCTGCAGCCACTCCATGACAATATTTGAAGGAATTATGGGAAATCAAAGGCATGACTTAGTGCTGAGATGCAGAAAGGATTCAAACTTGATGTGGTGCATGGCATGAGATTTCTATTTGTGGTAGTGTCAATTCAACATTATGATTTTTAAGTGATCAATTGCAAAGTAATGCCTAACACTGTCACCAAGTCAGTAGCCAACCCCACATTCCATTGCCAATATCAATACTTGTGCCACAATGCGAATTTCCAGGACAATCCCCTCCAGTGTGGTAGTGGTGGTTCAGGATGCAGACCTACAATCCCCACCACACCTTCCAGAACTCTCTGGAGTTTTGTATTCTTCCCCTACAAAAGTACAAATCAGAGAGTTATGAATGTGAGAAGTGGAATGTGTATTGAAGATCCAATGATAATATATGAGGAAGGAGGGTAAACGGCATTTTCATGAGGTTGAGTGTGAATATTCGCTGTTTCTTTGGAGATCTGAGGAGGTGTGTGGAGAAACAGAAATTTGGAGTGCATTGGTCAAAAGAGTGCTGTAGAGAAGAATGCTAAGGAATTCAGTTGGATACCAACTGATAAAGGCATTACACTCACTTTTCCTGGCTGCATGAGGACAGTAAACCATTTCGAACACTGTATCCATTTCCTGAGCACCACACTGTTGCTGTACGCAGATGCCATTACTTCCAATCATGTCTTTTGGAAAGTCACTTCCTCACACCACTGAGGAAGCAGCATGTCCCTTCTGGCACTCACTACCTCCAACATGACCACCAGGAAGTGACCTAGAACCCAATGGGGAAACCTTGCCAGAACTTCCGACCATGTTTTTCCCTGTTGTGGTTCTGTTTGCCGAGCTGGAAATTTGTGTTGCAGACATTTCCTCCCCTGTCTAGGTGACATCCTCAGTGCTTGGGAGCCTCCTGTGAAGCACTTCTGTGTTGTTATCTCCGGCATTTATTGTGGTTTGTCTCTGCTGCTTCCGGTTGTCCATTCCAGCTGTCCACTGCAGTGGCTGGTATATTGAGTCCAGGTTGATGTGTTTGTTGATAGAATCTGTGGATGAGTGCCATGCCTCTAGGAATTCCCTGGCTGTTCTCTGTTTGGCTTGTCCTATAATAGTAGTGTCGTCTCAGTCGAACTCATGTTGCTTGTCATCTGGGTGTGTGGCTACTAAGGATAGCTGGTCGTGTCGTTTCGTGGCTAGTTGGTGTTCATGAATACGGATCGTTAGCTGTCCTCCTGTTTGTCCTATGTAGTGTTTTGTGGAGTCCTTGCATGGGATTTTGTGCACTACATTGATTTTGCTCATGGTGGGTATCGGGTTCTTTGTCCTGGTGAGTTGTTATCTGAGAGTGGTTGTTGGTTTGTGTGCTGTTATGAGTCCTAGTGGTTGTAGTAGTCTGGCTGTCAGTTCAGAAATGTTCTTGATGTATGGTAACGTGGCTAGTCCTTTGGGTTGTGGCGTGTCCTCGTTCCATTGTCTTTCCCTTAAGCATCTGTTGATGAAATTGCGGGGGTATCCGTTTTCGGTGAATACATTGTAGAGGTGTTCTTCCTCTTTTTGCAGTTCAGGTGTGCTGCAGTGTGTTGTGGCCCTTTTGAACAGTGTCTCGATGCAACTTCTTTTGTGTGTGTTGGGGTGGTTGCTTTCATAGTTCGGGACTTGGTCTGTGTGTGTGGCTGTATACCTTTGTGGTGAATTTTCCGTTTGGTGTTCTCTGTACCGTCACGTCTAGGAATGGGAGTTGGTTGTCCTTTTCTTCCTCTCTAGTGAATCGGATTCCTGTTAGTGTGGCGTTGATGATCTGGTGTGTGTTTTCTATTTCTGTGTTTTTAATAATTACAAAGGTGTCATCCACATATCTGACCCAGAGTTTGGGTTGAATTTGGAGTAAGACTGTTTGTTCTAATCTTTGCATTACCGCTTCTGCTATGAGTCCAGAGATGGGTGAGCCCAAGGTTGTGCCGTTGATTTGTTCATATATTTGGTTGTTGAATGTGAAGTGTGTTGTGGGGCACAGGTCCAGTCGTTTGAGTATGCCGTCTTTGTTGATAGGTTCCCCGTCTTGTTGTCTGTTCTGTATGTCCAACAGGTTGGCTATTGTTTCTCTGGCTAGGTGAACAGTGCCATTACATCAAATGAGACCATAGTTTCTGCCTTGTCTATGTGTATATTTCTGATGATATCCAAGAATTGTTCTATGTTCTATGTTCTAATTCCTGTGTTTGACTGTACAGCATGTCTGGATCCGCTGATCAAGTGTTTCAGTTTATGTTGTAGTTCTTTAGCCAGTTTGTGTGATGGTGTCCCAGGTAGCGATACGATGGGTCTGAGTGGGATGTCTGGTTTGTGCACTTTAGGTAGTCCATAGAATCTGGGGGTGGTGTTGCTTTCAGGTTTCATTCTCTGTAGGTCAAACTTGGTTATCTGTCTGTATTTTTGCAGGTTCCTCAGTGTGTTGTTTATCCTATTTGTGAGCTGTGGGGTGGGTCAAACTCCCTCTTTTGGTATCTGCAAGTAGTTTTTGCGCTTTCTGGATGTACTCTGCTTTGTCCAGGATAACCATCATTCTGCCTTTGTCTGCTGGTAATATGATTATGTTCTTATCACTTCTTAGTGTTTTTAGTGCTTCCCTCTCCTTGGTGTTGAGGTTGTGTGTTTGTCTTTTCCTTGTTATCAGGGGTACGATACTTTGTCTCACTATTTGTTATGTCTCTTCTGTCAGTCCATTGTTTCTGAGTGTGCATTCTAGTGCTGCTAGGAAGTCTGCTGTCTTGGCGTCCCTGTGGTTATAGTTGAGTCCCTTGGCCAATATTGTTCCTTCCGTGTCTGTGAGCTGTCTGTGGGAGAGGTTTCTAACCCAGGTGTGTGTTGTGGTGTCCTCTCTGTTGTGTGTTAGTTTGGCCATTTGTTTTCTTTTAGTGCCGTTTTTTTGCGGTGTAGTCTTAGTAGCCACACGCGCAGATGACAAGCAACATGAGTTCGACTGGGACAACACTACTATTATAGGACAAACGATGGGTTCCTGAAGAAGGGCCTGTGCCCGAAACGTCGAATCTCCTGTTCCCTGGATGCTGCCTGACCTGCTGTGCTGTTCCAGCAATAAAGTTTCAACTTTGATCTCCAGCATCTGCAGACCTCACTTTCTCCTATTATAGGACAAGCCAAACAGAGAACAGCCAGGGAATTCCTAGAGGCATGGCAATCATCCACAGATTCTATCAACAAACACATCGACCTGGACCCAATATACCGGCCACTGCAGCGGACAGCTGGAACGGACAACCGGAAGCGGCAGAGACAAACCACTATAAATGCCGGAGGAAACAACACAGAAGCGCTTCACAGGAGGCTCCCAAGCACTGAGGATGTCACCTAGACAGGAGACGAAACATCTGCAACACAAATTCCCAGCTCGGCAAACAGAACCGTAACAACGAGCACCCGAGCTACAAATCTTCTCAAACTTAGATGTTTTTCCCTTTTGAATCAGGGTTTCTTGCATAGTCATTGCCAGGATTCTTTTAAAGAAAGAACCTTTCATTGACATATGAGGACTGTCATCAGTCCAACGTTCTGTGACTGGTTGGGTTAATGGAGAAAATGGATGCTAACATTATGGCATTGTTAAAGATCTCTTCAATTACCATTCTCTCTGCTGCATTTGGATCTGTACAGATAAAATGTGCCAAATAAATGTGAACATCTCACACTTTACTGTATTGCAAAATAATAATACATTGCTGTACATGCTGAAGCAATAGTAATTAGGTAATTGCATTTTTCCATCTTTATTTCATCCACAAATTTTAAAAATATAAAGCAGGGTAGGTTTCGGTGCTTCATTAGTCATTAATTATACTTCCATATAGATTGAAAACATAGAATCCCGACAGTGTGAAAGCAGGCCATTTGGCCCCATCGAGTCCACAGCAATCCTCCAAAGAGCATCCCACCCAGACCCACCTCATTTCTGTAACCCTTCACTTTTCATGGCTAATCCACTTAGCCTGCACATCCCTGGACACTACAGGCAATTTAGCATTGCCAATCTTTGGACTGTGGGAGGAAAATGCGGCACCCAGAGAAAACCCATGCAGATATGGAGAGAATGTGCAAACTCCATACAGCCAATCACCCAAGGCTGGAACTGAGTTCCCTGGTGCTTTGAGACAGTAATACCAACCATTGAGCTACTGTGCCACCCCTAATATTTTTCAATTTTATCTTGTCTCATAATCATTGTACAAAACACTCTTGTGCCATTACAAAACACAGATTACATGCATGATTAAGTAGCTTCTGTCTACCACTCACACAAACCCTGCCAAATGCTAAAAGAACAATTCAATTGTGCTCCAGGGAATTTTTTCATTACACACTAGCTGACATAATTGTCACTTTTGATACATATATTTTCCATTATTCATCGATTATAATGGGAATGCATGCAATTATTGAAGCTTGTGTCAATCACAATAAAATATGGTAAGGTTATCAAGCAGGTACCATATTATTTGTTGTGCGCTCACAATAGGTTTGAGATTTGTCAAATGTGTTTTGTTCAGGGCTCATACAATCCCATAGAGACATTCGCTTTATCAATTTGAACTGGATTTGATCACTGTAGTGAAAGTACAGTGTTCTAATGGAATAGTGTTTAATGCTTTTTACTTTACTACTTACTTATATAGCAAATTATCTTTACTTAGTACCTCCATGTTCCAGCATATAAACCCTTCTATAACTTCCAGATTGTGAGATATGAGAACAGATCTTAAACATTTGCATTTTTATCAATTGTTTGTGGTATGTGAGTATTGCTGACTGAACCAGCATTTATTATCCATCCGTAATTGCCTTTGAGAAAGTGGTGGTGAACTCTTTTCTTGAACTGCTTTAGTGCATGTGGTGCAGTTACACTCGCATCGCTGTTATGGAGGGATTCTCAGGATTTTGAACCAGTGACAGTGAAGGAGCAGTGAATGTGTTTTGGAGATGGACTTTGAAGCGCATTTGCTGTTCTTGTCCTTCTTGATAGTTGAAGACATATGTTTGGAAGGTGATGTCGAAAGGCCCTTGGTGAGTTCCTGCAGGGATCTTGTAGATGGCACACATTGTTGCTGCAGTTTACCGACGGCGGAGGAAATGATGTTTCGGGTGGTGTATAGGCACCAATCATACATGCTGGAAGACTTTGAGCTTCTTGAGTGTTCTTACATTCTTGGAGCAGCATTCATTCAGACATGCAGAAAGGAAATCAGGAGCTGGCATCACCTTTTAGTTGGGACTAAAAATTTGCACGGCCAAACACCACCTCCCATATTTATGAGTGTGATTCTACTTCAGTGAGATTAATATGTAATCCTCCCATCTTGTATCCCCTATACCATTACGACTAAAATTTATCTGATATGTTTCTGAACCCTTTGTTTGAAGGAGCTCACCTAAAATATTTTTAAGTTGTTTCCCCATCGGGTGTTGCCCAGAAGATGCACAAGCCTACAGGGTTCCAAGTCTTTTGTTTACAATACATCATTATCAGGTTATATAGAGGGATTGTTAAAAAGAAATCTTGGAGTGTGTTCTAGGAACATTGAAAACAAGTAAAATTGATACCAAGAGACTTAGTTATCTTATACATGCGCAGCTGTAAAACACTGCATTCTAATCAACTGTGCCATACTTTGCACTTGCTAGTCATTGCTTTGCCAATCCACAGAACCAGACAGATTGGAAAGATCCAGAATCAATTTCTAGTTGGTGCTAAGTTGGTTGATCAAAGAAGACATGTTGAGAAGGGCACTAAAATTAATCTGATCACACAGTCTTGACAAGGTTTTTAGCTCCTGATTCCTATGCATTAATTGCTACTGGAAAATGTGGATTACGGACATTGGGTGAAGACAGATTTGGGAGAGACACAACACAGTGGTTGTCATGTCCCCATGATAGAATAGTCCACATGTCACACTATGTTCATGTATAGTTCGATCAGCCATGGCATCAAATGGTTGCTGGTGCCTGTGGAATCATTCCATTTGATGAGTCTGCATCTTCAGGAACGGAAGAGATGTATGAACATAAAATGTTGTCTTCATTGGCAAATATCCCATAATTTTCCTGCAGGTGCTCATTTTGTTCACTGTGTCTTTAGGACCTGGAGAAAATTCTGGAATTAAAAAGTAAAAGTTTCAATCATCAGCTGGCTGCAGAACACAGAAAGACACAGGAGGCCCTTGATCTGGCAAAGAAGCTAGAACTGGAGCAACGCACCCTGAATCAAATGCTGACGGTATTGCTTTAACTGACCCATTGTATCATCATTGGTTTGTTTAAAACTTCAACAATGAACAATGAAGCATAATGTTAATTTTTTTAAAAATAAACATATTTTAGGCAAATGAAGATCCAGAATGTCAAAACAATCCCAAACAAATTAAGTTTACGAGAAAAGAAGGCCTAATCAGTACAGTGAAAAGCAAAATTAATTAATTATTGTCCTTCATTTTTTCTAAACAGAAACCAATGCCGACCTCCACCATCATCCCCTAGGTCCTCTTCCTCTCAAACTGTCCCTCGCCACCCCACCCTTCACTCTACTCACTCAGGAAATTTCCAACAACTCTTCCATGTCTCACCGAAGTGACCATTATTCCCTTAGTTCAATTGTCCAGTTGTTGTCATAGTTTGTTCCTTGTTGGGTATCATATCTAGTCCTTTGCCTTTCCTTATTCAATGTCCAAACACATTCCAGTAACAGTCATTGCAAAATGATCAGGAGGAAGAACTCTGCCTGACCTTTCTCTTTTTAAGGCCAATGATAGCAGCAATGTCAGAGACGTGTCCTGGAAATTGTAATGAATGATAATGAATACATTAGCAAATAATATCTCAGAATAACCTTTCAGTAAGCAGTATGTATATGTGGAGATACATGACTGTCCTTCACCTATAATATTCAACCTCATCATGTTGAAATCCCATAAATCACGTTGTGCAATATTTGAGTAATTGTGTTAAGAAAAAGTATTATTTAAATTAATATCATCTTTCAGACAAAGTAAATTAGTTGCTTGAAGGTTGTTTTCCCTTGAGCATAGAAGTAGCACACCTCTCCCATACTCCAAGTGCAGAGAGAAAAGTGGCAATTAGCCTATGCCATCTCCCTCTCTATTTTAATGCAGTCTCACAGACATGGATTAGTTTGCAACAATCCAGAGTGAATGGTGGCATTTGTCTCATCTGGCAGACTTACAGTCAGGATATTTATTTACTTATTGCAGTTGTTCAAAAGAAAAGCTGGAAAAAATGTAATTTATTTTCACATTATTAGTCCTAAGATGTACTACTTTTTAGAATTTTCTGTCTGGACTGCATCGTTACCAGGCTGTTTGATCTATTGCAAGAATTACAGGTAAATTACATCCCTGTTCTCAGCTGGCATCCACAATATGGGCTGAACTGTACCAGAAATTGGCTAAATTGGCATCCCACTCATCATATACTCCCACTCACCACAGGTGGAGGTACTGGCCACTGCCAGAACCTCCCAGGATTCCTGGCACTGATGCCAACTTCAAAGCCCAGCTATGCACCTGGTCAAGTGCTGTCTACGCCCCATCAACTCTGCCAGACATGTCAGGCAGAGGGAAATTGGTCCCACTTTGGTGTCAGCCACCTGGAGACCTTGGTGGCTGGGGTTGAGTGAGTGTGTGGTTTCTGCTCATGGAATGTGTCCTCACATGTTGGTGCCTGGTTTCCAAGATGGAGGGTAGGAGGAGCAGTGACAAACTGGAGTTGCCAAATAACTGTTCTGAGATTCATTCCAGGAAATGTTGTTTCTATCTGATGGGTGAGAAAATGGGAAACTGCATGTCAATGAGGTGAAATGTTATAATAATGAGGATGTTAATGCTTGCACACAGGCCTCTCGCTGTTTACAGCAAAAATATTGTCTCACATTCAATACTGGGTTAGACGTTTTCCTCTTTGAAGAGATGAATCTCTTTACTGTTAATCTCACATAATTGTCCCAACTTTCTCACCAATACCATGTTGTTCAGGCATTGGGAAGATTCTACTGTGTATTTTATGACCAGGTCACTACATTGCATTTGAGAGTGACTGTGTTGCTCATCTTAGAGATAGTGAAGCAAGTTCTGGTACTCTGAGATTGTGCATCTGGTATCAATTAACTCAGCCTCAACCAGAGAGAGATCCTGGCCATCCTTACCTATAAGTTTCAGTCTTCTCACATCATGCAGTGCATTTACCCACTGAAGGTGACTTATTTGATCTCTTTTCATTTCTAAACATCTGCTTCTTGTTGCTGTAGTATAATTTGTCATCAATGTGTTGTTTTTTGTTTGAATCCTGTTCAATGGAAAAATACAGCTGTTACTTTAACTTCAAGTCACTTAAAATGAAATTGCCCAGTGCCTTCACTATTTCACAATGTTTTTACATATTAAACCAAACAAAAACTTATCAGTAACAAAATATACTTGTGTTTATTGAATGGAGGTACTCTCAAAGAATAGGGATGATGAGCATTCTGATTGCTTTAGTATGGGAACAGCACTCAGATACTGGTCTAATTCTTGAACCTTAAATTCTAGGATCACTGATGGCTCAGTAAGAATAACTGAATAATCTGGAGAGCTGAAAGACTCCGTAATCAATTCCTAGTCTGTGAGCAGTTTGCTCTGATTATTGTTGGTCAGCACTGGATCTTCTCTAAACGGCCAACTTAGTCTGGACAAAGTGATCCAATATTCTCACTGCTGAATTTTGCTCAGCCAGCTCTGCTGGATGTGTTGCATGTGTGTTTCAATGTTTGGGTTTAAGGATACCATGCTGAGTCCCTTCAGAGCTTGGCTGAAATAAGTTCCATTAACATTGACTTTATTTGGCTCTAATGTTTCCAACAGATTCTGGTTTAACTGGCAACAGATAGAATTTCCAAAAGGTAAATAATGGGCTTTTGGGAGAGTTGAGTGGGAGTGGAGGTGGCTTGGGTTGAACCACCCTTTCTGAAGATGTCTTAGCTACTGCTTCTAAAATGAGTACTTTACACAGTGTTGGGGACTTGTGCACCCAGTGAAGTTAAATATAATTGCCTCCACTCAGGTACTCTGCCCATGGGGCCCTGGCAAGTGGACCCGATCCCAAAGAGGTGTCAATCAACATGCTAACATTTCCTTGCTCAGAATTTTGATCTAATGTTTGAACCTTAAATTCTAGAATCACTGATGGCTCAGTAAGAATAACTGAATAATCTGGAGAGCTGAAAGACTCCATGATTAATTCCTAGTCTGTGAGCAGTTTGCTCTGATTATAGTTGGTCAGCATTGGATCTTCTCTAAATGGTCAGCTTAGTCTGGACAAAGTGATCCAATATTCTCACTGCTGAATTTTGCTCAGCCAGCTCTGCTGAAATGAAAAGGGACGGGAAAGATTATTCCCTTTGACATGGAAGAGTAGCAAACATTGTATCATTTGGTTTATTGGTGCTGTTTTGGGGATATTCCCTACACTTAAACCCAATGTGTAAGTAATGTACATGTCAGCTTTCTGATTTTAGATTAAAAAGGCATAGTTTATACATAATTCAGCAAGTTGTCATTGCATGGATGGAATTGAAGCATGGACTTCTAGGTGTGAGAATAGAAGTATGCTCTTTGGAATTTTTCCAGCTCAATTCATGAAGCCTGTTTGTTTAAGATGCATCCAAAATAACAGGAGGGAATGTGAGTTTGCATTACAGCGTATACATTCTTCATGCAATACTACATTGAGGCAGTATTTTCACTAGCGTTAACACAAGAAATTTATACAAACAAACCTTTTCAGTGTAATAAGTCACACAAGACCAGGTTATAGTCTAACAAGTTTATTTGAAATCACAAGCTTTCAGAACTGCTTCTTCATCAGGTGAAGTGAGAGAGAAGTGCACCAGAATTCAAATACAAACTCCAAAGTGTCAGCAGTGAGCCCAATGAGCCAAACAATGAACCAGAACAGTTGACAGAGAGGTCCACAATGCAGCAATCAAAAAAGAGAGTCAAATTGTACCCCTCCAGAAGGCCACTGCCCTAGGCACGTGTGCTTTCCTCCACTTCACTTGAAAAACTTGTGATTTCAAATAAACCTGTTGGACAATAACCTGGTGTTGTGTAACATCTGCCTTTGTCCACCCTAGTCCAATAACAGCAACTCCACATCATGGCTACTTATCAACATATATGAAAGTTTCATTTGGTTCAGGGGATCTAAGAGGCCATTGTTTATACATCACTGATAAGAAGGCATCATTATTTTCTTAGTAATGTAAAATTAGAAAAGTACTTGTTCACTAAAATCATTGCATTTTTGTCAGCTCTGTTCAAAGTTGGAATGGAGAGTCTGAAGCACAGTTAGAACAGATCTTTGAGATAGGAATTTGAGGCTGCAAATATAATTAAAAATAATTCTGAATCTAAAACATGTATTGTACAGGGCTGGGAAAGAGAAATTAACAAATTGTCTCAATTTGTTTTCATTCGAATTCCTAGTAATTTACTCTCCTTTTTGCTTCTTTGCGAATCAGATTCTGAGTCATGTACACTAGGATGACTCCACATGTAGTTCCTGAAGGATGCTAAGGGAGGCAGCAATAATCTGCAAAACTGTCCTCAACATTCCATGAGGCTGAAAGGAAACAATCTGCTAAGGTTCATATTCCACTCAGTGTGAGCGATTGCCAGGTGAAAGGTTCTAGTGTGGATGTCAGTTCAGATACACGATCTGGCTCAGATGTTATTCCTCCCTCAGTGCCAAATGGCACATTACTACTGTCGACTTTAGGGCGTTGGTAATCACAGTTACCTAATATAGACAGCCAACAATTTATTGCAATTTTCTGACAGTTTTTTAAGAAGCAGCAGTTTAGATAAGCTACATTAGTTAATTAGATAAAGAAAATAAATTGTCATCAGGAATCTCTCACTAAGGAGAATGATTGTCACCTAGGAAATTCCATGTCACTGGCCATGGAGTCTATGGGTCTTTACCTGGCGATTGAGCCTGATTGTAGAGCCACATCTCCAACAACACTTTTCGCAGGTATTTCTGGGAGGCCGAAGTGGTTCAAGATTGCTATTTCCTCCAGGTAGACATCTTGTGTGGGACATCTGTAACAGAGGAGTGATGTTTCACATCAGCAGAAACATGGTCCTTGACAGAAAGTAGATCCAGTTCCATTGACAAGGAAGCCTCGATGACTAGGGATCGGCCTCCTGCTGAAGCCTTCATCTGCCATCGCAGCTGTTGATATCACACAAATATCTTCCACTTGGATCACTGTTGAGGATTTGTTTTGTTTTGGATTGCACTCTGACCGTACTGTCATGGATGGCCTTGCCAAGAATTGAGAACTCCTGACAGCATCACACTTGGGATCAACAGAACACTCAAGTCTCTCCACAGGAAGGAAGAAAGGAAGGAAGAAAGGAAACATATTACCAGTGACTTTGGAAGCACTTTACCGGTCCCAGAGCTCCCATAGAATGGAGGATTAGAGGCAACGCATTCCTATATCCCAGTGGTCCAAAGCTATTTTGTGATGGTCTTTGCTTGTCTTCAGTGGTCGTGGTACTAATAATTTTTCATTTTCCCTCAGGCTGATATAAAGGAATTCCTGATCTTGTCCGAGGTGTGGCTCATCTCGCTGGATCTTCTTGTCCTTCCTCCCCCCACCCTCCCTGTTAATTTAAAACTTACATTGGGAATTGGCCATCAATGCTATGTCAATGACCAATTTAAACCCTCTTCATCAATGGCCATGGGACAGCTACTAATGAGTCAAATGACCATTGACCCCTTACATGCATCCATTTAAAGGTTAGTTTTCATTCTTTCTTAGACCAAAACCTTATTTCAAGACATTACGTTGATAATGGAGTAGGGTAGTGCATGTGTCAAGACTTTGATTCTTATGACTTCTCTGTTTTCGTATAGAAATATACTTATTTGCAGAAGGCTGGTTACTAATGCTACAGTTATAAGAGGCCTTATACTACATAGGAAATTTCAAATTTGGAATGCTGAATTAACACTGATTTAATCCAATTTACCCCACCCCAAAAACACTGTTCAATCTTATATTAGAACATTACACACTGGATAAGATACCAGAAGAATTACTAATTTGTATTGAAACAAAGAGGAGAAAAAGGGGTAGAAAAAGACTATATAGAACTTAAAGTGGCTGCTAATCCTGCAACTTTGAAACCAGTCCAATATTCAGCAGTATTGTGGCTAATCCGACGCACTCACAGCCATTAACTCCTTCATCTAACAAATATTTGCCAAGCTTAACCTTGAATTAATTCAGTGACACAGCCATCATTGCTTTCTGATGAAGAGAATTTCACTAACTAATGACCCTCTCAGAAAAGTAAAAACTCTTGTCACCTCAGTCTAACAGGGAGATCAATTATTCTCAAACTGTGTGCCTGTATTCACTCTTTCAGCTCCCCTAACAATCTAATATACTTCAATAAGGTCACTTCTTATTCTTCTAAACTTCACTGGGTATAAGCCCAATCTATTCAATCTTTCTCATAAGCCCATTATCCCATGAATATGTCAAATGAACCTTCTCTGAACTGTTTCTAACATAAAAATGATTTAATTATCCAAATGAAACCAAAACTGTAGAGTGCATTAGATATGGTCTTACCACGGTTCTGTGCAGCTTCAGTAAATATTCCCTACTCCTTGCAATAAATGACAGCATCCCATTTGCTTTTCCTAATTACTTGCTACACTTGCAAAATAACTTTTCTAATTTGTGCAGCAGAATTCTGACCTCTCTCCACCGCAATATTCTGTTTTGTCCTTTACTTTTTCATGGGCATGGCCACCTTTTATTGCCTTGAACTGAATGGAGGAAGTTAGGAGTTAACCTTACTTCTGTGGGCTTGGAGTTGCATGTAAGCCAATCCAGGTAAGGATGTCAGATTTCCTTCTCAAAGGGCATTAGTGAACCAAACGGGATGTAAAATAGTCAATGGTAGTTAACATGATCACCACTATTGAGACTATGTTCCATATTTATTAATTAAATTCAAATTCTGCCAGCTGCTGACTTTTGTCCCAGAGGAATAGCCCTGGGTCTTTGGATCTCTCTTCATTTAAATAATAAACTGCTATTGGAAATAGTTCATATTTTCCCAAATCATACTCCATCTGACAAATGATTGCCCACTCACTTACTCTATCTATATTCCTTTGCAGACTCTTAATCTCCTCCTCACAACTTAGTTTCCTATTTATTTTATAGCAAGTTCACTAATTGGCAAATTTAGCTCCATTTGCACTCAGTCCCTTCATCCGAGTCATTGATATATTTTGTAAAATAGTTGAGGCCCCACCATGAATCCCTGTATCACTCCACTGGTTAATCAGCCTGAAAAAGAACTATTTTCCCCTACTATCTACTCTCTGTTAGCTAAACAATGCTTTATCCTTGCTTGTATGTTAACCCCTGCATCAAGTGTTCTCAAACAGGAATGAAAAACAAGAAATCAGAAATTGAAACACTGTGGGTAATCTTGATACCTATTGGAATGTGAAGACTGCAGCTGCTGGAGGTCAGAGTTGAGAGTGTAGCGCTGGAAAACCCAGCAGGTCAGGCAGCATCCAAGGAGCAGGAGAATCGATGTTTCGGGCATGAGCCCTTCATCAGGAATCCAGGCTTATGCCCAAAACGTTGATTCTCCTGCTCCTCGGATGCTGCCTGACCTGCTGTGCTTTTCCAGCACAGACTCTCAACTAATACTTGATACCATCAGGCGTATTGACAACGGTCAGCCCACTCATAACTTCACCCATACATCTGAATTTGACTTGCTTATGCTCAGATTGCTTTTCCCCAATGAGTTTTGGTGCATTTCTAAGCTACAGGAGCAAACACAATCGCAAAAGCAAATATGATGTGATGCATGATTTGTTTTAAAATTTATACTTTTTCCCCTGAAAAATAAGATCAAACTTTGGCACGTGCAAATTGAAAATCTAATAATGAACAACAGTCATAAGAGGAATAACAAGTTTCCAATGTCAGTATAGATACAATTAGCAATCCTTGCTGGATTACTGTTCCACCTGTGCTAGTTCCTTTCTGATAACTCATCCAAATAGTCATTCTAATGTTCTAAAATGTTAGCAGGCTGTTCACCATGACATTACCACATCTGTTCACCCTCAATGTTCACACAAATGCACACCAAGCTGGAGTTCCTAATTAGCAACCTGGAGCAGGAACTTTGGCCAGCTTCCCATTCCTAATTTGGAATATGATGGTAGTAACACCATCTCTACTAGTACTGTAAAACTTAACCCCAACAACCCAACCCCCCCCCGTCCAGGCACCTTCCCCTGCCACCGCAGAAATTGCAAAACCTGCGCCCACACCTCCTCCCTCACCTCCATCCACGGCCCTGAAGGAGCCTTCCACATCCATCAAAGTTTTACCTGCACATCCACCAATATCATTCATTGTATCCGTTGCTCCTGATGCGGTCTCCACTACATTGGGGAGACTGGACACTTCCGAGCACAGCACTTTAGGGAACATCTCTGGGACACCCGAAACAATCAACCACACCGCCCTGTGGCCCAACATTTCAACTCCCCCTCCCACTCTGCCGAGTACATGGAGCTCCTGGGCCTCCTTCACTGCTGCTCCCTCACTACCCAACTCCTGGAGGAAGAACGCCTCATCTTCCGCCTCGGAACACTTCAACCCCAGGGCATCAATGTGGACTTCACCAGTTTCCTAATTTCCCCTCCCCCCACCTCACCCCAGCTCCAAACTTCCAGCTCAGCACTGTCCGCATGACTTGTCCTACCTGGAAGGGCTTTTGCCCAAAACGTCAATTTTCCTGCTCCTCGGATGCTGTCTGAACTGCTGTGCTTTTCCAGCACCACTCTAATCCAGAATCTGGTTTTCAGCATCTGCAGTCATTGTTTTTACCCTGTAAACTTAACTGCTAACTTATCACACAACACGGAGAAATTAGAGTCCTCTTGATTTCAAATGCCTGGAAATTCACAGGGTAGACTTGCCAAGGTCCCAAGGGACCTCTCAAATATCCGAAGCCTCCAGCATCTCCTGCTCCTTGGATGCTGCCTGACCTGCTGCGCTTTTCCAGCAACACATTTTTCAGTTCTGATCTCCAGCATCTGCAGTCCTCACTTTCTCCTACTTTATTTCTACATACTCTATCATTGAGTTGCTAAGGTCCTTCTTCACCAAATATTATTCACTAATTAAGAATTTGTCAGAGAGGATTCCTGGGATATTTGATCCCACCTTCTAACTCAGGAGGTATCCACCCTTTACACCCCTCACTCTGACAGAACCAAGGCCAGGGATCCTCCATAAGGAAATCATTGGTACAGGTTTGTATGTCATCATTGTGAATGTCTCAGAGGGGAAAAACCCCGGAATTTCTGCCTCTTCTTACTCTGCTCCTACAACTGCACAACATCCTCACTTATGTGAATAAACTGGATTCCCACCACATTCCTGGCACAGTCTATGAACACAGAATGAATGAGACTAACTCTGGAATAATTCTATGCAATGATATGCTTTGAACAAAAATTAACGAGGATTCACAGACTAAACTGCCAGTCTGTAATGATGTAAGTCTGTGTATTGTCACTTTTCTGTTGTTGAGATTCTTTACACTTTTATAAATCCCTTCTGAGCAACTTGCTTCCAGATCTCCTTTGTCAGTTGTGTGCAGTAAGGCAGCTGGCCAAGGCATGTAAGTCTTACAAGTTAACACCGAAAGGAGAAGCCTGCCCAAATTACTTAATCTCCCTTTAAACAGCCAATAAATCTTGAGCCGAGAATTGTAAATTGTCCTTAGGTGCATACATTGGTCCTACTTTAAGAAGCCTCACCCACTTGGTACACACGTCAGGAAACTGTAGGTGTGCACCAAACCATTTTCCATCCATTAAAATTAATGAGAGAAATTCATGGTGAGAATGCATGCAGAGTTTTTGATGTCTATTATTGCTAACAGGCATGAGTGCAATTTCATAACCATGGCCTATAAACAGAAAATTACGTTTTCCCCTCTTGAGACGTGTAACGTGTGATGACAGGTTTTCAAAAATAATTTTCCACCTGTATTCTCATCTCAAGCTGAGGTAAATACCAGTGGGGATCAGCAGATCACTGGCATCTGTACAGTTATAATGTATGATTTTATCTCTCTCCCTGGTGGGTTTTCATCCAATAGCTGCGACCACAATTTTACCAGCCAAAGGGGTGGTATCAGCCAGCCTAACTACTAGTGAACCAACTGACCAATTTCCCACTTAAAAACTGATGCAGTGATAGCCAGGATTTATCCAACCACAGAGTTACCAGCTCACCTCACGCCTTGCCAACTTAACACCAAGGAGATCCCTGACTCACCTGCTACAACTCGTCTTGACTTTGGCACAGGACCTGAAGTGGACACTGCTCCTGGTGACACTCCTGGTGCTAGAAAGTTGTCAGCCTCAGATTAGCATCAAGCTCCAATTCTGGTATCTGAGGTGGAAATTCTTGTTCCTGAGGGGAAGTTGTTCCTGCACACCTTTCATAATTGGCATCTGGGCAGATAATGACAGTACGTACACGGTACCGTGGTTTATCTGGTTAATGTACTGGTCTCATAAACAAACTGAATTTGGATTTCAGCAGTATATTCATCTCAACCTGTCATGAAGTGGCTTTGGGCCCATCCAGCATTGGTTGAACTGCCAGTAGTCCTGGTACAGAATCTTCATTCATATGTTCTGTGGCATAGTGGATAGTGTCCTACCTCTGAGCTGGAAGCTGCATGATAAAAATGACTCCAGGATTTGATGGCCATTGGAGGTGTGTTTGTAACAAGGCCAGTCAGGCTAATTATAAATCTGTAAATCCTCCCCATTGCAGTGAGAGCTGGACAGGCCAGTTATGCTTGATGTGGAGTGACCCCTCATGTTACAGCCCTTGGTGATAGGTTAGTGATCTATTCCAACAAAATTCAACTAAAATAGACATAAGCATGTGCTTTGTCTGCCATTAAGCATGGGGAAAAGAATATATGTTTGAGTGGTTCACATATATAATCATCTGTCGAATAGTCTGTCAGGAAAGTAGGTCTGCAGGAACTGCGGTGGCCCAGAAAATGCACCCTCCTTTGTAAGTTTTGGTCAACACATGGAACAATAATCCAATCCTACCACTCAATGTTTACATGCAAGCTTCAGCAAGAGACACTGCCCAATAATCAGCAGTAAAAACTCTGCCCATTTTCTTCCCCTTTATGATGTAGGATTCTGATGCCAGTATTGCATGTCTGGAGTGACCCTGATTAAGGCCAGCCAACTCAGGGCTGAACTTGGGATTTTCCTGGTCTGTGTGTTATTGCATGTTGACATACTGAATAATTGGGATAACCACTTTCTTACAGCAAAACTTCTCAATTCTCATCTTCAAATTTTTATCTGTGTCCCCATTTAACTAAGAAACGTCAATTTGTTTTCTTTTTAAAAAAAGTCTTTATACAGTTATGTGCGTTGCAACAATCTACAGCAGACAATTCTTGTGTTGGATTTTTTTCTTGATTAATCCTACTTTAGCTCTGATAAATGTTATTATTTTTGTTGTCATTAGAGACTTCCATGTAACTACTTGCTATTTTAACATTGGACTGGTGCAGCATGTGTAGGAGTAAACAGATTGAAATGTCTATAGGCTGGCTTAAAGCCAGATATTCTCAAACAGGGCAAATCAAAGTACCTGCGTGTGATCTATCACACTAACACAGAGGCTGTTCTACCCAGATGGTGTGAATGGGATTGTTAGGTCATAATGTTGTATGTATTTCAGAAAAGGTAGATACATGTTTCATCTGTGTGACAATCTCATTTTTCGGTAGACCCACTACAAAATACTTTTGAGACTGGTGAAGCTTAGAACCTGGGTGCAAAAGTCTAACAAGTCTTTAGGTTTTGAACCAAACTGCAATAATAAATGTTCACGTTTTTCTACCCCATACTCCATTCAAACAATAGAGTTTGTTTCATTTTAAACTCTTATGATCCCTTTCCCACCATCTACAGATTCTTCTTATACTAGGTTGGCAACCTGTTCTCGGAGTTGCAGCAATAATTATGTTACAGTGTTGGTCTTTTTAAAAGGTTACTATGCCCTTGAGTTTTTTTCACCCAGAGAGGGGGTAATTGGCCGGTTCCAACTAGGCTGTGTTTGAAAGGTTTATATTGGCCCTTTTTGTTTACCCCTAACAGATAATGCCTTTGGCCTAGGGCTTTCATATCTTTTAAAATAAACAGTACAATCAAAGGGGAGTAGCCATCTAGCTGTGTAGCTAGCCTTCGTTTAGATTAGAGCTTTTGATTCAGTTCAGCAGCAGTGTGTGTCAAGAAAGGTTGATGGGGCAAGTCCAGCCAAGTACTCTCTCTCTCTCTTTCTCTCTCTCTCTCTCTCTCATGCCAAGCCTGGTTTGTTTCATTTTCATTCTTTGTGCTAAGGGATGTGTTTACCCTGTATTGGGACTGTTGCAAGTAGTTTCAGAACGGCATTATTAAGTCAGGATAGTCTGTTGGTTACTTTAGATAGGATATGTTATCCGGTATTTTCTGTTCTTTGTGTTTCATTCTGTAATTTTATAAATAAATTCTACTTGTTTAAAACTTGGTCGTCAAATGAGCTAAATCACTCCAGGAATATACACTATACACTTACCTAAATAAATAGCAAAGTTACAGTATGGGCTACCTGATTAAAAATGTTTTGAGGGATCGGGCCTGGTCCATAACACTTAAGATAAACTAAAACAGTCAAGTTTGGTTGTTGGTCAAAACCCACAGCTCCCTTGTGAGCAAGCTAACCCTGCATCATTTAATCCTTTCTGTCTGCCATGGCAGCCAAGTTCATATAATGAACTTTGCAATAAATCATACACAAACATGCTGCTGTTCAGATACTTGATCTTTGTATTGCTTATAAAATGTAATACAGAATTATACAATACAATGTGTGGTGCTTCTATTTAGATGACATTTCATATGGGTGAGTATACTGTGCGCATTTCTCATAATAATCGTCATTTTTTTCTTAGGAAAAACAAAGGCAGCTAGGAGTGAGAAACATCTATGCTAATCGAATGCTGCTGGATCATTCAAAGAACAGTCGGTCATCAACAAGACATAAAGGTAGATTAATCTAAGTGTATTCACACAAAGTTGTTCCATAACATTTTGTCAATAGGTTCAGAAGTCAAACCCTCATGTGTTTCAGATCCATTGTTGAATATATTGCAGAGTTAGCACAGCACTGTCAGGAAAGGTGTGGTTCAAATCTCTCTCTAAGACCTCAATATTAACTCTCTATGATGAGCAGAAGAGAGTCAAGAAGGTTAGATATTAAAGGTCAGGGAACAGAACCCAACCTATCTCAAATGATCTTTACCATAGCTTGGAAGAAAGGTGAGGCTTCACCATTGTATTTAAATCATGCTCTACACTGCATTTGGGGGCGTGATTTATGTTTAACAGGTTTCCCAGGATTAATGTTTCAGCTGTGTAACCTTCTATCAGAATCTTAATGTTATTTGTTCTCTCTTGTGACTAGTGGCCACCCCACACTTCCTGCATTACCAAACTTGATTTCTTCCAGTGATTAGAAACCATCTCTGATAACTTAGGTGTATGTTAGGCTGGGAAAAAAAAGAAAATGTTCATGGAATTCTGCCTTTATCAGTAGTAGGGCATCTGGGTCCCTCAGATATCAGGATTTTAGACAAGCTGCCTCATTCCTCTACACCCTTCCATATCCCCAAAACATACCCGAACTTATGATTTGACCACAAAATCTAGGCAACACTTCTGTGAAGGAATGTTTGAGATGTTATCTTCTGATTAAGACATCAAATCAGGATTCTGTCTGCCTGTTTCAGTGGTTCCTGTTAGAGCTGCCTTCATAATCTGTTGACAACAAGTTGCATTGTCAAGAGTCACATTCTCAAAACTCCCTAAGTCACGTTCTTCATTTTAATATTTAACTTTGGAAATGTCTGTGAAACCAGCTCTACATGACTGTTGTAATTCTCTGACACAATGAAGAATACAAAAGGAAATCTATTAGTTTCTGAAGGGTTGTCTGATGACCCTCTTATTGAGTTTAAATGGACTACTACCTTTGCCTAATTCGTTAGGCATATCCATAAAGACTCTCACCAATTTTTATAGATGCACCATAGAAAGTATTCTATCTAGTGCATCACGGTTTGGTATGGCAACTGCTGTGCCCAGGACCATAACAAACAAGGGAGTTGTGTATCACGCAAGTCAACCTTTCATCTGTTGACTCCATTTATACTTCTCGCTATCTCAGAACGGCAGCCAACATAATCAAAGACACCTCCCACATCGGTTATAATCTCTTCCAATCTCTGCCATCAGGCAGAAGATACAAGTTCTTAAACACACATACCAACAGATTCAAGAACAGCTTATTTCCTGCTGCTATTAGATTTCTGAGTAGGTGTCTCAAATTTTAAACTTAACACTGATTTCCTTCTTGGGTGCACATTCTCTTCAGCCATAATATTACATTCTTCGCTCTTCTGTTACTCTAATGCACTTTGTATGGTCTATCTGCCTGTACTGCAAGTAAAACTTTTCATTATATCCAGGTACATGCAACAATAATAAATCAAACCAAATCAAAGTTATTGCACTTCAAAATAGTTAATTGAAAGTGAAATGGTTTAGGCCATTTCTGAAATTTGAAAATTGAGTCCAGCCTATCTTTAACTTACTCTACTACAGCCTGTGCAACATGTGTGATAATTTATTTGTAATATCCTTTAAAGAAATTTAATTTTGAAAAGGGAACAAATTAAAAACTACTTTGTCTAATTGTTAAAGAAAGCAATTCAACAAGCGTGAAACAGGAAAGGACGGATCAGGTAATAAAACCAATTTGTCAAGCTTTTTGATTGTCATGCCACACTCATAAATGAGGTTTATTATAAATTTTGCAGAATCATGAAGAGTTGCAGCATCATTTTAATGATATGCTATAAACTGAGCACAAGATGGTGCTATAGTGCCATCACTAAGCAAAAGCTCATTGGGATAGAGTTGAGGCTGGGGATAGGTAGAAAGGGTGGTTGGAGAAATACATTTTAACTTAATTATGAGAGTATAAATAGTCCCAGTCCCACTAATTCTCCATCTTGGGTGTCCAGGAACACTTTATACTACGATTAATCTTTTAAAAATACCTTTATACTGAGTGTGCATACTCACAAGCATAGAAAGTATCTACAGTCTGCCGCCTATATAAAAAAAGTCACCGAGCTCAATTTTTCACACATTATCAAGTCAAACTATTCACTTAAATAATTTATAGCAATTATTTTCTTCTGATCAATATGATACAGAATCAGTGTTCTTCATCTGAGTGAAACCTTGTCCTTCTGCAAGGCACTCTGCTGTTGTGGTTGGCTAAGAATCTAAATTAATTGTGCAGGCAGATTAAAATTATTGGTGTCACTCAAATACACAGCCACCTACAGGAAATCCAAGCAGGTATTACTATCAACATCTCTATGCTTGGTATTAAAATTTTGTCCAATTACTCTGGAAAATACATAAGCTAGAAGGAAGATGGAGTGGAATACAAAAATGGACACTGAATGGGAATTGAAAGATTAGGTGATCGTACTGAAGCCATGATTGAGTAAAGGCCTTAAAGAAAAAGGCCTTTGGAAATGTAAGGAGAGGAGAGCAAAATGCGAGCTGATTAGGAGGAGAATTCCAGAATATGGTTACTCAAAGCTTTAATATTGGTGATGGTATCTTAGTTGTTTGGTGGTCAAAACTTGAGTTAAAAGGCATGTTTAGCATTTTGCAAGAATACCAGTGTCAAGGGAAAAAAAAGTTTTGCTGAATGAGAGGAGAGTGCTGATTGGCTGGCAAATGAACTCTGATTGGTAGAGATATTGTCATTATGGATACACCAATTCATGATGAATAACAGTTAACTGCCAGCCTCAATTTAAAGACAAAATGTTTAGAAAACCTGTGTCTTTTTTTCAGCAATGGTGGTGATAGTTGGCTGCTGAGGGCTGAAACTGCAGAACCAGTGTAAATTAGACAATATTACAGAAGAATACTGAAATCAATACGCACGAAGATAGGATACCAAGATAGGAAAATGGATTAGGGCTGTGTCTCAGAAAGAGTTTGTGAGGATATATTGCAAGGCCTGGTGTCTGGAATGACCTGTAACGCATTGGATCTGCAGTTGTAAACTCAACAGTGTGAAACTGTGTTTTCACACTATTGAACTCTGAGAATAAGGACATGAATAACATGATGGATTTGACTGCAATGGTGTTGAGTTTCTGGCAAAAACACTGGCTCCAGGCTCATCCAGGCTGAAAGCTGAATGTCAAATAAATACACAAGAGCACAGTGGATTTTAGGGTACTGTTAAGAATTAAAGTTCTTATGGTTTTAGTATATCTATGGATTTTGTTTGTAGATAACAACCCAGAAATTGCAGGAATGGTGAATTTCATTCAGAAAGGCATGAATTAGATTTTTCTACAAAAAAAAAATTTTACACCGTAAATTATTGGAAATTTGTATTGGTCATGGCACAACCAGGTTATTTGAGCAGCTGTAACCTGATCATTAGGTCCAGTGATGTATCTCCTTAATCACTTTCATTAAGGATAGATGAAGAAATAAAGCAAATAATAATGATGAATCAGAGTGAATTATAGTCAAATAGGATATAGGCAAGAGATTAAAGTGATAGAAAGGAAACTTAAGAAAACAAGTTGAGAAGTCATTAGGAAAAACTGACGACTTCTGGGAGTAGTAGACTACGGTTTCATTATTCCTGCCAGGACTTTCAAACTGGAGTGGCTTGTCAGGACCATAACTAATGCTAGTTTCAAGCCTTAGCCATGTTGTGCCCCAGAAATAAGGCAACATGGCCCAACTTCTAGACCCTTGTATGCATTTGGCCTTTTCCAGGAATGCCACTATTGAGATTTGGAGAGTTACAGCAGCAAATGCATGCTCCATCATTGACACGTGCTGAACTCCAATGCAATATCCACCATATTGTTTCAGAATCTTATATGGTGATCACTACTAAGATAATCAACACAGCTACCTGATGATGGAACAGTGCTATGAAAGCTAGTACTTCCAAATAAACCTGTTGGACTATAACCTGGTGATGTGTGATTTTTAACTAAGATAATTAAAATGAAGAATTTTTCAACTAAAAGAATGAACTACACCTTCTCAAAAGCAATTAGGCCTAGACAATTAATGATGGCTAAGCCTGTAATATTTAGATCCTATGAATGACTTAAAAAATGACTCCATGCATGCACATACATGCTTACACTCATTTCCTCTGTATCACCTTGACTTTCCTTACCTGTATTAGCTACAACGCGATTCTGGCCCCAATAGTTTGAATGGCACGACTATTGTGTGATTTTCTTTTAATGTGAGACTGCACAAGCACAGAACTGTCGTATTATAACAGAACTGGCTGTACAGTGAAAAGTGTTCTACCTCCACAATCTGGCACCAGTTTGAGATACAAGAAGAATAAAAGAAAGGACTTAAATAGAGTTTATCTTCATAGACCAGGGTCCCAAACATAGCTACCACCTCTATAAGGTCTCCTGCAGCCAGGAGTCCCCGATCTGCTATTGCTGCAGCTGATGCCTCACTGCCATTCCAGGGGTCCACAAGACAACACACAGGCAGCATTCCTTACTGCGCTAAAGTGTCAGCCTGGACTATGTGCTGAAGTTTGGGATTTGAATCTGCAGTCTGCTGATACCCTGGCTAAGATAGTAAATGTCATTAGAAAGCCAAATCTGGAACACTGAAATTAAAATGTGAATATTGGAATGAAATAAATGAGTATAAACTAATTTTAGGGCTGTGATTAATAAATCTACCTCCACACAGAGGGACACCAACACTTGGAATAAGCTTTCAAAAAGGATTGTAGAGTCAAAGGCAATTGATGCAGTTAAAACATACTGGTCAAATGATGTTCCCTATGTGTAATTTTCTTGCAATCATGTGTAATAGTATCCAATGAGATAGAGGATTCAGTTTCATGCCAATAAAGCCTTACAGCAACATTTTTTTTCTTAGAAATCCCTCTGGACTATTAATGTAGTTTAATCTATTTTTCTAATCAACCTGTTCCAAGATATTATTACACACCTCTGAAGCAGATGGGACTTAAATGCAGTCAAACAATATTACTTATTGTATCAGCATGGTGTTAACAAAATTAGCCCCTAAAAATTCAGTAGGTGTTCAAACGCTGGATTTGTGCACGAGATCAATAGGAGATTTTAGAAAGAGGAAAAAATTGACATAGAATTCTTTCTTTTGCAATAAGTAAACTTTGCCTACCTGCCATCGTCCTCAATCAGTTCCAATCAATCAAATCTTATCACAAACTCATTTCCACTTTGTGCCTTCCTTTGTAATTAGCCCACAACATTTTTATTAGTTAAATGGAAACATTCTGTTTTACTTAATAGTAAATAATATGATCCTTCTAAGCCATTTCTAAATTCAGAAATTTAAACTTGTGTCCCAGGGTTAATAAGTGCATGTCATCAAAATTGAGGATCAAATTCTATTGTCTCAAATAGCTTTGTTTACATTCCCAGTGTGAATGAATACCTATTATTCCTATTTAATTAGACTTTGTTTTTTTTTAAAAGAAAATGACTTTCTCTATCCTGTTTCTTAATCTTCTGTATTTCATAAAATCTTTCAGTATATGGCATTGTAAATTCACCTGTTTTGCAATTAAAAAGAATGACAGTAATGATGTTTGAATGTGCTGCAATGGAATAAAAGCTAAATATGTATAAATTTCACTCGGATCTGGACTATGGTAGGTTCTGTAGTAATTCTGCAGTTGCACTTATTGTATCTTTTTATCACACAGCTGAAAATGTGGCCAAAGCAATACAGACAGAAGAATCTTTGTCTCCCATCACTTCTTTTTCTCCTCATAATGTCCTCCCAAATTTAGAGAAGAAGTCTGCACATAGTGAGGTAACCTTTTATTGAATTTCTATTTCAACCAGACTTCAGATGTAACATACCCTGTCATTTGTCAATTAACTGATACAAAGTGATTTTCATAGTAGTTGCACTAAATACCAAAGAATACTTTATTAATTCCAACTGGCACAGATAATTCTATTATAGTGGTGGTTAAGTTGATAAGTTCACTTTTCAGTTACAACTGACACAACCAGAAGGACCTTGATTTGTGTTAACTAGCCTTACAGAGGATTACGGTTGGGCTCTGACATTGAGTTAAGGGAGGAAGGGGAATGAAATTAAGTCAGGTTATTCTTGCTGATTATTGCAGAATTCTTCATTCCTGCAGAAACGTGTGTACACATGTTGAATAGCTCTTTTACGCTCACTGTTTAGGCTTATTACTAAAGACTACATAGTGTGAAGTTTTGAAATTTGTCAGATTACTAGCATGAAACTGTACCTTTAAGTAAAGAATTAAGTTATGTCAAGTTAGATGGCGCACTGATGCAATGGCCATTCAGTGTGTTAAATCTGTATTATTGCTTGAAGGTAAATTGTGCTGTTGAATTAAGTAAGTTCTGTCCAAACAGCTGTTTTGTATGTTCACCTTGCTGAGAAATAAAGCAGCTTAAGCTCTCTTATGTTACAGCAGTAGAGTCCCTATCCCTGGACTGGGAGGCCTGGCTTCAAGTCCCATTTGCTCCAGGGGTGTGTAATAACACCTCTAAACAGGTTGACTGGAAAAAATAGGTTAAATAAAAAACACATTTGAAATAAAGCAGTTTGAGCCCCCTTGTGGCACATGCTTACTCCAAAGCAGGAGGCTTGGGTTCTAGTCCCACCTAGTCCAGAGGTGTGTAAGACATCTACGAACTGGTTGATTAGAAAAATAGATTATCTTTTTAAAAGCAGCTTATTGATTTGAATCTGGCCTTGTTTCACCAAATGTTGCTCAGAAACTGCCTTCTATGATATTGAAAATATACATACTCAGAAAAAAGCAAATATCCAGTTCAGCTCACAGGAAATCTAAAAGTCAACCAACATAAAATAGCAAAATCTAAAGATGCTGAGCAGTTCAAAATGAACAGAGACATAAATAATGAGTTTATTGGCAGAAGTCAAAAATCATGAGATCCATAAGAAAGAATGGAACTCAGAGAGAAAGATAATCTCAGTTAACTGAGGTTTTAAGATGAGTAAGAATGAGGGAGTAAGAATCTATGTAGGGAGAAGTGTTTGACAAGTGAACGAGTAGAGAACGTCAGAGCAGAGTAGATTGCAGGAAAAAAGAGAGGTTAAATTTGAGGTCAAAGATTGGCGGCATGAAATAGAACCGAGAAAAAGCCAAGATAAGCCAACAGAGACTCTAGACCTGGGACTCTATCAAACCTTAGTACATACTTTAAAGAACGGGGTAGTATCGTTAGATTTAGCCAATATTTGAATTATGAGTTAGTCAACATAAGGAAAAGAAAAATAAATAAGCCAGCTGACTCATGACATTACTGAGCAGAAACAAAACATCTCTCAGCTATCCTGCTGACAGTGCAGACTCTGATATTAACCTATGTATTATTTTCAGGGCTTGTGAAGTAACATTACAATCAAGCCTATGCTTGTCTTCAATGCATTTTAATTTTAGAATACAACATTAGTCAAAAAGTACAGGAGCTCAGAATTCTAATGCTATCCTTCACCTGAGTGAGATTGAAGAGAACTGTAGCATTTCCCACAATGCATTCTGATTGAGGTCTTCCAGCTTAGCACAGACCAGTGATAGACCTAGGAGAATTGGGTCTGCACTAAATTATCAGGGCAGCCACCTTGGCTTAGTACTCTTTATTATTATTGCTCTGCCTCAAGTGAATGAAGTGTGTTACAGAGTTTTCTGCTGTGTACCTTGATTTTTGTTGTGTTTGTTTAATTGAAGTGAGTGACAGCAGCAGTATGATGCCCAGTCATGTAATGAAACTGGGGACAGTTGAAAATAATGCCTTGATAAAAGTGGTACCACACTGCTGTTATCACACTGCCCTTGAGATCACACTCAATCAATATACAAAAGCTTATTTTAAAAATAACTATTTTACAACAGAAGGAAGCACCAAATGAAGCTAATGAAGATTGCAAAACATCAAAAATACAACTCAGAAAGGAAGAGACTGAATTGGATTTTGAGATGGAAAGACTAAGAAAAGGTGAACCTTTCATATTCTCTGCAGTAATGCACCTGAACTGAAAGTAATTAATTATTAGAGATGGCATGAGGGACAATAACTACATCAAATATGTTTTTAATTTTCAAGCACTAAAGTGCTGCACCACAGAGAGTGCATTTTCCTAAAATCATCACTGGTCTTCATTTGCTATACTATTCAGAGAAGCTGGACTGAGACCAGGAAAGTGAGAGTGGTGAGGTTTGGGTATGGGAGAAGGAGAAAGAGTAACATTAGAACTCTCTTGCAATAGAAAGGTCCACTATCTGACCAATTTTCCAGGAATGAAAGATATCCAAAAGAAACAGGGAGAGGTCAACTCTATCTTTGGGAAGTAAAAGTTCTATGAAGATTATGATTGTGAAAATAAATTCATTTATGGAATGTGGGCATTGCTGGCTGGCCACCATTTATTGCCTGTCTCTCGTTGCCCTTGAGAAGGGAGGTGATGAGCTGTCTTCTTGAACCGCTGCAGTCCACCTGCTTTGGGTTGACCCACAATGCCGTTAGGGAAAAAATTCCAGGATTTTGATCCAGCAACTATGAAGGAATGGCTATATATTTCCAAATCAGGATGGTGAGTGGCTTGGAGGGGAACTTGAAGGTAGTGGTATTGCCATGTATCTGCTTTTGTTGGTGACAATTAAGGTTTTGTATTTGTATAATCAATAACCACACTTACTGGTTTTACTCTTCACTAATAATGATCAAATGAATAATTAAAAACACATATGAGTGGTAGTCTTAGAGTCATAGATTCATGTAGCACAGAAACAGACCCTTCAGTCCAACTCGTCTATGCTGACTAAGTTTTCTAACTTAAACTAGTCTCCCTTGCCTGTGTTTGGCCCATATTCCTCTAAAACTTTCCTATTCATGTACTCATCCAAATGTCTTTCAAATGTTGTAACTGTACCTGTATCTTGCGCTTCCTCTGGCAGTTCATTCCATATATGAACCACCCTCTGTGTGAAAAAGTTGCCCTTCAGGTCCCTTTTAAACCTTTCTCCTTTCACCTTAACAATATGCCCCCAGTTTTGAATTCTCCCACTTTGCTATTCACCTTATCTGTGCCCCTACGATTAACTGTATAATTTCTGCCCTTGTTTGTTTTACCAGAATGCAGCACCTTACATTTATCCAAATTAAACTAATTTGCCACTCCTCAGCCCATTGATCTAATTGATCAAGATCTGTTTGTAATCTTAAGTAATCTTCCAACCCTCCAACTTGGCACCGCCCTCTTGAACTGTCCTACCTGTCCATCGTCCTTCCCACGCATCCACCCCACCCTCCGCTCTGACATATCACCATCATGCCCCACATTCATCTAACTATCTCATTCCTAGCTACTATTCCCCCAGCCCCCCCCAAACCCCCACCCCATTCCCCCATTTATCTCTCAGCCCCACTGGGCACCAGTTCCCCCCATGTTCCTGATGAAAGGTTAATGCTCAAAATGTTGACTATCCTGCTTCTTACATGCTGCCTGACTGGCTGTGCTTTTCCAGTATCACACTTTTTGACTCTGATCTTTAGTATCTGCAGTTCTCACTTTTTCTTAATCTTTTTCACTGTCAATTATACCATAAATTTTGGTATCATTCGCAAACTTACTAACCATGCCTTCTAAATTTTCTTCCAAATCTTTTAAGTAAATGACAAACAATGATGGACCCATTACCAATCCCTTTTCAATGTGTTTGTCGAGGGTCCGTTAGTAGTGGTTTAAATAACGATGGGGAGCAGGATCCTGGATGTTATTTTTGCAAGGCTAAATCTAGAAGTCAGATGGATTGACATATCCTTACTTAGAGTTGGAAAGTTGAGTGGTATTTGGTGTTCTAACATTTACTAAGTTCATCCAAATCCTCGATAGCCAGTGGCTCCACATCAGTAAGATGTGAAGAAAATTATCTCGTATTTTTAAAAAAGGAACAAAAGTTTTGGTTTGGTTATCACAGCAATTTCCAGAAAGCTCATTCCACTGTCAGATTCCAGTATAAAAGACCAGAATGATGTCACTGTAGAGAACACATTTTTTGTTATATTCCACATATTCAACTGTTATAAATTCTACTGGTCACTTTATTGTAAAGAAGGGGCAATGTAATGGCTCAGCGCAATAGTCCTTCAACTCCAGTATTGGGCTTAACGCTGCCTCAGAATACTGGAGTGAGAGCCTTATGTTCCAGCATGGTTGTAATTTGGCTAGAATGAACATGGTCACCACTAGGCTTGGCCACAACCACAAAATAAATTCCTAATTTCCAATAATCAGTGATATCTTACTTTGAGGAATTGTAAGAATAGATATTGTAGGGAAAGGAGATGTCATCGTGATGTTATATGGCCTAATGTTTGGACATTAGGCAGCAGAAAGAAAAGCAGGAAGAAAGTTCATTTGTTAGCCACCTCATTACTTCTTCTAGACATCCCAATGGTACTTAAACCTCATGAACTACTTTCTGTTGTACAATTGCCATCATAATATAAGGAAATACCAATCCTTTGGCTGTTTTCCCTGGAGCATCGGAGGTTGAGGGGTGACCTTATCAAGGTTTACAAAATTATGAGGGGCGTGGATAGGGTAAATAGGCAAAGTCTTTTCTCTGGGGTAGGGGAGTCCAGAACTAGAGGGCATAGGTTTTGGGTGAGAGGGGAAAGATATAAAAGAGACCTAAGGGGCAACTTTTTCACACAGAGGGTGGTACGTGTATGGAATGAGCTGCCAGAGGAAGTGGTGGAGGCTGGTACAATTGCAACATTTAAGAGGCATTTGGATGGGTATATGAATAGGAAGGGTTTGGAGGGATATGGGCCAGGTGCTGGCAGGTGGGACTAGATTGGGTTGGGATATCTGGTCGGCATGGACGGGTTGGACGGAAGGGTCTGTTTCCATGCTGTACATCTCTATGACTCTATGACTCTACATTAGACAAATGCCTTTGCTGTCAATGTAACATTCTTCCTTGATAAGCAGAAAAGAACATCATAAGTGTGGGATCTTCTAAATTGCAAATAAAGCCACACTGCAGCAGTTATAAACAGTAATCCAAATTATTTTAGATAATGCGGTAATTAAAAATTATAACTTTTTGCCCTATGGTATGAAATTAAGAAGATAGTTAGTTACATTTTAGATATCCATTAGTGAAAACCAGATAAAGCTTCAAAGGCTAGGAAATGACTCTGTCTAAAATAATTTAATGTCATGAATGTATTGGAGCATGTTTGCTATTCAGAACTGATCTTACCTAAGAAAAGGTTGGTAAATATGCTGAGGATAGAGTAGAGGGAGGAGTGAGGATAAAACGTAGCCCAAGATGTGAGGAAAACAGTTGGGCAGACAAAGGAGTGAATAAAAGTCAGTCTGGGAGAATCAATAGCTACTATTAAGAATATTGTGGTAGTAGCACATGTAATGACAAGGCCTGGTGTGTGGTGGTTGAGGTAATGACATGAAAGAAGGTGCTCATGCCCTAAAATTATTGAATTTGATATTGAGTCCAGAAGGTTGCAGGGTTCCCAAGCAGAAAATGAAGTGTTGTTCTTCCAGCTTGCACTGAGTTTAGCTAGAGCGTTGTAGCAAGCCCAAGACAGAGGTGTTGTATTGACATGATGGGGAACAGGAAGCTCAAGGTAATTTTTGCGGATAGAGCTTAGGTGTTCTGCGAAGCAGTCACCCAGTCTGCGCTTTGACTCCCCAGCATTGTCAAGACTACATTGTGAGCAGCAAATGCAGTAGACTAAATTGAGTGAAGTCAGGTAAATTGCTGCTTCAACTGGACAGTGTTTCTGGGCCCTTGGTTAGTGAGGAGGGAGGAAGTAAAAAACAGGTGTTGCACCTTCTGCAATTGCATGGGAAAGTGCCAAGGGGATATGGGAAGATGTTGAGAGTGAAGGAGGAGTGGATGAAGATGTCCCAAGGAACAATCCCTGCTGACAAGGGACAGGAAGGGAATATGTGCCTGATGGTGACATCTCGCTGGAGGTGGCGGAAATGGCAGCTAATGATTCTTTGGATGTGGATGCTGGTGGGATGGTAGGTAAGGATCAGGTACACCTTATCACTTGTAGAAGGGAAGAGAAAGGGTGAGGGATGAAGTGTGAGAGATATATGGACACAACTGAGGGCCCTGTCAACAGTGGTGGTGGGGAATCCTTGGTTGAGGAAGAAGGTGGACATTTTCAGAGGCACCCTTGTCGACGTTGGCATCATTGAAATGGATGTGACAGAGACAGAGAAACTGGGAAAGTGGAATCGAGTCTTTACAGGAAGCAGGGTGTGAGGATCTTTCATAAAGGTAACTGTAGGAGTCAATGGGTTTGTAGTGGATATTAGTGGCCAGCCAATTCCCAAAAATGGAAACAGAGATTTAAGGAAGAAATGGGAGGAGTTGGAGATGAACCAGGTGAAGGTGAGAACCGGCTGGACATTGGAAGTGAAATTGATAAACTTTTCCAATGCATGACAAGAGAGGGAAGCAGCACCAATTATGTCAGTGTTCCGGAGAAAGAATTGTGGTTAAGGGCCAGAGCAGGACTGGAACAAGAAATGTTCCACGTACCTCACAAAGAGGCAGACACACTGGGGCCCATGCTGGTACCCATGATAATCCCCTCTCACCTGAGGAAAGTGAGAGTAGTTGGAGGAGAAGTCATCAAAGTAAGGATGAGCTTGGCCAGAGCGAGGAGGGTGGTGGTTGATGAGGATGGTTTAGGCCTATTTTCCAGGAAGAAGTAGAGAGCCTTGAGACTATCTTAATGGAAGGTGGACATGTAAAGAGATTGCACATCCATGATAAAGAGGAGGCAGCTGGAGTCTGCAAACTGGAAATTCTGAAACTGATGTAAAATGTCAGAGGAACCACAGATATAAGTGGAAAGGAACTGGATAAGGAGAGGAAAAGAATTGTGTCGAGGTAGGAAGAGATGAGTTCAGTGGGGCAGGAGCAGGCAAAAACAATGGGTCTGCTTGGGCAGTCCTGTCTTGTAGATTTTGGGAAGGTGTTAGAAACAGGGACAATGAGCTTGGAGGCAGTGGGGGGAGATCACTGGATGAAGTGACATTCATGATCGTTATTGACACAATGGCCTGGTGTTCCACAGTTGAGTCACAGACCACGGAGAGATAGGAATAGGTACCTGAGAGCTGGTGCCCAGCCCACAATGTAGAGGTCAGTTTGTTAGACAACAACCACCTTGTCAGCAGACTTGATTACAAAGTTAGGGTTGGATCCGAGAGCATACAATGCAGTCAGTTCAGAGGGATATAGATTGAAATGGAAGGGGAAGGTGGTGGGGGGCTGGGCAGAGAAATTGAGGTGACCAATATCATGTTGACAGTTCTCGATGAACAGGTTAAGTGCAGGGAATTGGCCAGAGGGAGGGGTCCAGATGGAGAAAGAAGGTTGGAGGAGGGTGAAGGGATCCGTGCTATGGGGAGAGGATCTTGTCCAAAGAAATCGGCATGGAGGCAAACACGATGGAGAAAAGTTCAACATCAAGTCGTACCCGAAATTCCCTGACGTGTGGGGAGAAGGGGTTAAAACTAAGACTTTTACTGTGTACAGAACATTCAGCATCAGAGAGCAGAAGGTCAGAAGGGCGAGTGAATACATAACAGGAGGTGGAGAGAGGAGATGGAGATGGTTGTTGGAGGTCAGTCATCTCAGCTCCTGGACATCTCCGCAGAAGTTACTCAGGTAGTCTCCTTGGCCCAACCATCTTCCACTCTTCATCAATGACCTTCCCTCAAGCATCAAATCAGAAGTGGGGATGTTTGTTGATGATTGCACAATGTTCAGCACCATTCTTGTACTGAAACAGTCCACATCTAAACGCATTTAAGACCTGAACAATATTTGACAAGTGGCATGTAGCATTTGCACCATACAACTATCAGGCAAAGACCATCTCCAACAAGAGAGAATCTATTTTTCCTTGACATTCAATGGCATTACCATTTGATTAATTTCTTGCTCTCAACATTCTGAAGTTTACCATTGATCAGAATTGAACTTAACTAGCTATACAATACCATGCCTCCAAAAACAGGTCAGAGATGAGGAATCCTGGTGAGTCATCTCCTGCCTCCCCAAAGCTTGTCCACCATCTACTCCCCACTTTCCTCTGAATGCAGCTCCAACAACCCTTAAGAAGCATGACACATCCAAGACAGAGTGGTCCACTTGATTTGTAGCACCCCTACAATCACTTCCTCCACCATCAATGCTCAACAGCAGCAGTCTATACCATCCACAAAATGTGCAGCAGAAATTCACTAAGGCTCCTTCGACAGCATTTTCCAAAGCCACGACCAATTACACTTAGAAGAACGAGAGCAGCAGATACATGAGAACATCATCACCTGCGAACTCCTGTCCAAGCAACTCACTTGAAAATCGGCTTAGGGTTAATCAGTGTCACTGGGCCAAAATCCTGGAATTCCCTCCCTAGTGATATTATAGGCATACTTACAACCAAATGGACTGCAGTGGTTCAAGACGACACCTCACCAGCATCTTCTTGAACACATCTAAGGATGGATAGTAAATGCTGGCCCAGCCAATGATGCTCACAATACATAAATGTATAAAGGAAAATAACTTTCCTAATTACTTGTGATAAATGCAACAAAATACCCAGATTCTTCTACATCTCAGAGCTCTGCAATGTCTCCATTTAAAAAATGTGCTTTTTTAAATTCTTCCTGGCAAAATGGAGTTACATTTTTGCCACTCACTTAATCTATCAAATGTCTTTCTGTAACATCTTTGGGTCCTCTTCAAAACTTTTAATTTACTGCTACCATTGTGTTGTAGGCAAATTTGATAGATGCAAGAATGTAAGGTATGCCTAAGTCATTTGCACAAACTGCAAACAATTGATGTCATAGTGCCAATCACAGAAATCTCTCATAACCTTGACTGGAAGGTTCCTATGAATGTTTAGTTTAGATGTTGATTAAGTTTCAGTAGCCTGGACTCACATTGGAAATGTGACCCTTTTCAATAACAGTTTATTCCAGCACCTGCTGAAACACAGTTGGAAACTTATGTCAGCACCTTCAAGAGCGCAGTGGAAAACCTACATTTGAAAAGAAATTTGGAAAATAACATGATGTCATAATACAATTCCGGTTCAGTGAAGCACAGATAAGGATGAATCACAATCTCAGAATTGTTACAGCGCAGAAGGTGGTGATTCGGCTCACTGTGTCTGCAACTGCCCTTCTGATGAGCATCATTCCTGGTGCCTTCTCTCCATAGCCTTGCACACTATTTCTATCCAAATAGTCATCCAATACCCTCTTGAATGCCTCAATTGAAACTGCCTCTGCCACATTTCCAGACAGTGCATTCCAGATCCTAACTACTTGCTGTGTAAAAATATTTTTCTTACAAGTTCAATATTACCTCCTTGCTCTTGTTTCTGTCCATATTAATAAAGCTGAGAACACTGTATGCTTTGTTAACTGCTGTCTCCACCTATCCTGCCACTTTCAGATGAAGTTAGTTCATCTGACGAAGGTGCAGCGCTCCAAAAGCTTGTGATTTCAAATAAACCTGTTGGACTATAACCTGGTGTCGGTTGACTTCTGATTAAGTACAAATTCAAACAGGTGATAATGGAATTAGTGCAAACTCCCACTCCAAATTTAAATATTCCCATCAACTTCACTCATCAAATTCTATAAGCATGACTGAGGTTATAAATAACCCTAACGTCTTAACAGATAAGTCTCTCGTGTCCAAATCAATATTTCAGATAAGTTATTTTTCTACATACATAAACTTCACCCCCTTACCTTAAGCCACCTAGAACATGAAAACAAAGACACAAGACCAGAAGACATGAGAGCAGAAGTAGATCATTTAGCCCATTGAGTCTTTCTGCCATTCAATGAGATCATGGCTGGTCTGATAAGCCTCAACTCCATTTTCCTACCTTTTCTCCATTACCCTTGATTCCTTTACTGATTAAAAATCTGTTTATCTCAGCCTTAAATGTACTCAATGACCAAATCTTCACAACGCTGTGCAGCAAAGAGTTCCAGAGATTCACTCCCATCTGAGAAAAGACATTCCTCGTTATCTCTATTTTAAGTGAGCAACCCTTATTCTGAAAATATGCCCTCTGGTCCTAAATTCTCCCACAAAGGGAAACTTTTCCTCATCTACCCCGTTAAGTCCTCTAAAAATAATTTGTTGGTTCAATTAGGTCACCTCTCATTCCTTCAAATTCCAATGACTACAGACCCAATCTCTCCTTATAAGATAGTTCCTCCATACCCAGTATCAGCAAGTGAACCCTCCCTGAACTGCCTCCAGTAACCCAAAACAAGTGCCTTCTCTTGTTTTAGCAAAATCTAAATGTATACTCCATTCCCTTTGAAATAACGGCCAACATTCCATGTGCCTTCCCCAGTATCCACTACACCTGACTGATATCTTGTGAATTATGCATGAGGACTCCCAAATCCCTCTGTGTACCTGCAGTTTACCAGACCTTAAATTCACTTGGAAACTTCACCAACACATTCCATCCCGACCTTAAATTCACTGGACCATCTCTGACACCTCCCTCCCCTTCCTGGACCTCTCCATCGCCATCCACGAGGATTGACTCAAAACTGACATTTTTACAAACCCACTGACTCCCATAGCTACCTGGATTACATCTTCTCCCTCCGTACCTCCTGCAAAAATTCTATCCTGTGTTCCCAATTCCTCCGTCTCACCGCATCTGCTCCCAGGAGGACCAGTTCCACCACAGATGGCCTCCTTCTTTAAAGACCAATTTCCCCTCCCACATGGTTGAAGATGCCCTCCAATGTATCTCATCCACATCCTGCACCTCCGCCCTCGAATCCCACCCGTCCAACCACAACAAGGACAGAACCCCCCCCCGGTCCTCACTCTCCACCCCTCCAACCTCCGCATAAATCGCATCATCTGCCGACATTTTTGCCACCTTCAAATGGACCCCACCACCAGGGATATATTTCCCTCCGTACCCCTCTGCACTTTCTGCAAAGACCATTCCCTCCGCAACTACCTGGTCAGGTACACACACCCCAAAAACCCACCTTCCCCTCCTGGCACCTTCCCCTGCCACGACAAGAGTTGCAAAACCTGCATCCACACCTCCTCCCTCACCTCCGTCCAAGGCCATAAAAGAGCCTTCCACATCCATCAAAGTTTCACCACTTCCACACGTCATTTATTGTATCCGTTGCTCCAGATGCAGTCTCCTCCACATTGGGGAGATCGGACACCTTCTCTGATAGCGCTTTAGAGAACATCTTCGGGACACCCTTGGCTGAATATTTCAACTCCCCCTCCCACTCTGCTGAGGACATGCAGGTCCTGAGTCTCCTCCATTGCCACTCCCTCACCACCAGATGCCTGCAGGAAGAACGCTTCATCTTCCACCTCGGGACCCTTCAACCTCATGGCATCAATGTGGACTTCACCAGTTTCCTCATTTCCCTCCCCCCACCTTACCCCACTTCAAACCTTACAGCTCAGCACTGTCCTCATGACCTGTCCCACCTGTCAATCTTCCTTCCCACTATCCACTCCACCCTCCTCTCCGACCTATCACCTTTTTTACCCCCACCTCCATTCACCTAATGCACTCTCAGCTACCTTCTCTTCAGCCTCACCCACCCTCCTATTTATTGGTCCACCACCGAGGCTCCCAATCTCAATCCTGATGAAGGACGTTTGCCCGAAATGTTAATTTTCTGCTCCTCGGATGCTGCTTGACCGGCTGTGCATTTCCAGTACCACTCTAATCTTGACTCTAATCTCCAGCATCTGCAGTACCCACCTCTGCCTTTTCCACTATGCCTTGTAGCAAGAGTCAAATGAGAAAATAAAGCAATACTTGCATTTATTTGATACCTTTCACGACCTGCAGCATTCCGAATTTCTTCACAATTAAAGAAAATTTTTGAAATGCAGTATTATGCAAGGGGAGAGTGGATAAACTGAATTATTTTATGCTTCTTCTCTTCTGCTCAGAAGCAAAGATTTTCTTTAATATTCTCTTCCTCCCCCACCCCATCTTTTTATAGACTGTGTCTTGAGCTCCCCCAAGGACTCTATCTGTGAATTCCAATTTTTAAACAAACTGCAACAAAATCCCTTCAGGCTTAAGTCAAACACATACCCGTGCACGCATGCACACACACAGAAGGAAAAATAAAAAGAAGGAAACAAAAGAGTTTACAGTTAAGAAGAATCATAAAATGCAATCAACGAATTATATTAATCTATTGAACTTTTGTCTGAGTATTAAATTCAGTGTTCAGTCAAGGTTCTTTCTGTGGGAGCTCAGATTCAAGTGGATGCAGTTAGCTGAAGCTGCAGAATTCCTTTAAAAGTTGAAGAAGGTCCATCAAGATGAGGTTGCAGTAGAGACTTTGTCTACTTTTCTGGTTGATGTTGGCATAATAAGTCTTGATAGGTCCTTTTTGCTCTCAGTCCCTGCTAGGGAGACACTGTGTCTACTGTGCTTTTGTGTTTGTTGACAATGTCCTCACAGTGCAAGTTTGTGAGATTCCAGAACTAAGTTTTATTGGAGATTTAGACGAGAGCAGTCATAGAGAACCCTGGAGTCTGGTTGTAGTGTCACTAGTTAGATTCTTTATGGACTGTAATGTTAATAGACCTAATTTTTATCAGACTGAGGCAAGGGCTGGGAAACAAATAATGAAAGTTTTTTCAAACATCTGAGGAGTTTTGGTCATGGTACAGGTTCATTAAAAAATCATTTTGACAATTCTAATCAGGGGTTCAAGAATCATGTTTACGAGACAAATGGGAATGTTAACACCTCCACAAGTGTAGTGAGGTTAAGCTTCCAGGCCACTAGTCTAAGTCCGTTGTTCATTATATGAGATAGGTGTTCAACTGTTGGTAGAGTTTTGCATTTCTTCAAATTTTGACCTCCTTTTTTACACCCCCTACTATATTTAGAGCCAGAGTCATACAGGATGGAAACAGACCCTTCAGTCCAACCAGTCCATGCTGACCATGATCCCAAACTAAGCTAGTCCCACTTGCCTACATTTGGCCCATATCCCTCCAAATATTTCTTATTCATGTACTAAGTATCTGTTAAATGTTGTAACTGTACCCACATCCACCACTTCCTCTAGATGTTCATTCCACACACGAACCACTCTGTGTAAAAAAAACCCATATCTTTTTAATTCTTTCTCCTCTAAACCTAAAACCAAGCCCCCTAGTCACCTGCTATTCACCTTATCGACACCTCTCAATATTTTATAAACCTCCAAAAGGTTACCCTTCAATCTTCTACACTCCAGTGAAAAAAAATTGTTCCAGCAATGGCATTTGTGCCTCCAGTTGCCAAGGCTCTAAACTCTGGAATTCACTTCCTAAATTTTTTCACTGAACAACCTGTTTTTTTTCTTTAAAACACACCTTAAAACCCTAGACTGTTTTGAGCACTTACTGTAATATCTTCTTACATCTCTTATTCCAGACTGGATTCTCTTGACCCCATGCAAGTAACCTTGGAGGTGTTTGGGGTTCTGGGGTAAGCTGTCCCAAGACAGCTCTCTCAAACACTCTTTCCAGCCACTGCCTGAGCAGCTTTCCTGGTATGGAATGGGAGTGCAACCAGCTGTCTGCTCCATGAAGGTGGACAGCCAATTATATTGTTCAAAATTTTGCAATCTTAACAACACTTTACACTGATGTTGAACAACCTATTTAGTTTTGATATCTTTTTATGACTGATTATTGGTTTATGGGATTGCAAGGGTTTGGGGGATGGAGGAAATGGGGGTGTAGGGAGGTGATGGAGAACAGACTTCTTCCCACCTCCACTCCCAAGATATTCAAACAGCAAAGAAATTACCCACTCTGCTGCAGTTACATACAGTGGATGTCATTGATAGGTTGAGAGTGGGACTAACGTTGCTCACATGCAAGAAGTCACACTCTCTGGTGCTAATTTGATTGGCTAGAACCTCCAACAGTCCTGGCAGCAGCAAAACTTGGCAGTTGATGAACTAAAGAGTTCATCAACTTCGTGAACACCTTCCACCCTGACCTCAAGTTCACCTGGACCATACTGGACGCCTCCCTCCACTTCCTGGACCTTTCTGTCTCCATCTCCAGCGACTGCTCAACACGGACATCTACTTCAAACCCACCAACTCCCACAGCGACCTGGACTACACTTCTTCCCATCGCCCCCTCCAGTAAAAATACTATCCCTTACTCCTAATTCCTCTGCCTTAGCCACATCTGCTTCCAGGAGGAGCAATTCCACTCCAGGACATCCCAGACAGCCTCCTATTTCAAGAACAATTTCCCCTCCCATGTGGTCAACCATGCCCTCTAGCACATCTCCGCTACTTCCCACACCATCGCACTTGAACCCGATCCTTCCAACCACAGCAAAGATAGAACCCACCTTGTCCTTACCTTCCACCCAACTAATCTCTGTATCCAGTGCATTATCCTTCACCATTTCCACCACCTACAATCAGACCACACCACCAGAGATATATTTCCCTCCCCAACCCTATCAGCATTCTGCAGAGACCATTCCCTCCATGTCTCCCTTGTTAGGTCCACGTCCCCTGCCAACCCACCCTCCACTCCCAGCACCTTCCTTTGTGGCCGCAAGAGATGCAGACCTGTGCCCACACCTCGCCCCTTACCTCCATCCAAGACCCCAAAGGATCCTTCCACATCAAGCAGAGATTTTCCGGTACATCCAAACACCTCATCTACTGTGTCCATTGCTCTCAATTTGGTCTTAGCTACATTGGAGAGACAGGACGCTAACTCATGGGATGTTTCAGGGAATATCTCTGGGACATGCACCAATCAACCCCACCGCTCTATAGCCGACCACTTTAACACTTCCTCCCACTCCACCAAGGACATACAAGTCCTCGGTCTCCTCCACTACCAAATCCAAGCCACTCGACGCCTGGAAGAAGAACACCTCATCTTCCGCCTTGGGACCCTCCAATCACACGCCATCAACATCAATATCACTAGTTTTCTCATCACCTCTCCTACCACTTCATCACAGATCCAAACTTCCAACGCAATACTGCCCTCTTGAAGGGCTTATGCCTGAAATGTTAACTCCCCCGCTTCTTGGATGCTGCCTGACCTGCTGTGCTTTTCCAGCAAGTCCAGCATCTGCAATCCTCACTTTCTCCTACAAAATTGGTAACCATGGATCCTGAAGAGAAGGAAATGAGGGGATATTGGGTGGAGGGTGTTTTCTGAAGTTTTTGAACTGGAGGTGGGTAAGAAGGAAGATGAGACCCAGCTATTCAGGGGCACCCTCCAAAGAAAGTACTATCTTCCTTCCCAATGTTTTATAAATTTTAAAACAGAAAAAGGGGTTGCCTACTCCTGCCCAGCTGCCTACGCTTTACCTTATGATGATGTGGACAGGGTAATATCATAGTTAAGTTAGCTTTTGTCCAGCGCAATTGACCCTAAATTATTTATTTACATCTGGTGAATGGTCTGCTGATTCCAGTGTCTGCCCACTCTCAACATTGTGGAGGTAAGCTTGGATGGATGGGAAGCTGGTGGGCTGGCCACCCATCCTATTCTGAGTCATCCCCTCAGTGAAAATGAAACCCAGAGGGGGCATATAGCATCCAGTTTGTGGTGTGGTGCCATTCCACTGCTAATTCCTCAGTATTGCACTCATCCAGGCAAGTGGGGAGTATTCCTGATTCTTCTGCTATGGGATCCATTGAATATATTAGTGTATTACCTCAGTTACACATTTAGTGTTTTATTTTCAAGCAATTCTTTTCCTAAAAGACCAATCTCATGTTTTAAGACCACAGACAAAGCAACAGAAGTAGGCCTTTCAGCTCATTGAGTCTGCTCCACCATTCAATAAGAATATAACTGGTCTGATAATCATCAACTTTTATTTGCCTGCCTTTTTTCCATAACCCTGGATTCCTTAACTGATTGGAAAGGTGTCTAATTAAGCCTTGAATATACTTAACAACCCAGCATCAACAGCCTTCTGTGGTAAAGATTTCCACAAACTCACTTCCATCTGAGAGAAGAAATTCCTCTTCATCTCCATCATAAATGTGTGACCCTTTACTCAGATTGTGTATCTGGTCCCAGACACTCCCACAAGAGGAATGGCATGGTGCTCAATGGTTAGCACTGCTGCCTCACAGCGCCAGGACCTGGGTTCGATTCCCACCTTCAGCGATCGTCTGTGTGGAGTTTGCACATTCTCCCTATGTCTGCATGGGTTTGCTCCGGTTTCCTCCCACAATTCAAAAGAAGTGCAGGTTAGGTGAATTGGCCATGCTAAACTGCCCACAGTGTTACGTGCCCTAGTCAGGGGTAAATGTAGGATAGGGGTATGGGTCTAGGTGGGTTAATCTTCGGAGGGTCAGTGTGGACTTGTTGGGCTGAAGGGCCTGTTTCCACACTGTAAGGAATCTAATCTAATCTCATTATCTACCCTGTCAACTCCCCTAAGAATGTGATATGTTTCAGTAAGGACCATCTTTCATTTTTTCAAAATTCCAATTAGTACAAACCAGTATTGAATATTTCTTCATAAGATTATCTCTCTATCCTGATATCAACCTGATGAACCTTTTCTGGACTACTTCCCATGCCATGTATCTTTCCTCAGGGAAGGGACCTTCTATTTAGTCCACCTCTGACCTTGAAACTGTTTAGAAATATAATTTCTCCTTCTGTTGCTTAATCTAGTTATCCATTCTTATTACAGCAAATCTGTTTGAAACCTGTAACTGATCCATTCTCCTTGTAATCTGCTGTTCTTTGTGCTTGTCTTCTTGTATTAACTCAACGCTGTTTTGAATTAAGTTGTCTTCAAGCTGCTTTAAAGTTTTAAACTCTCTATTCAGACATTAAAAATTTTGTTCTTAAGCTCATAGTTTCTTGTCTATTTTAGGGTTTTCCACTTTGTGCAGTTTAGACAGAGTTTTCCCACTTATTGTGATGTACATGCTGTCCTACCTCTAATAGCTTAATTAGAACACACTTCCTTGGAATATTGCGTGCAATTCTGGTCTCCTTCCTGTTGAAAGGGTTCAGAAAAGATTTACAAGGGTGTTGCCAGGGTTGAAGGATTTGAGCTATAGGGAGAGATTGAATAGGCTAGGGCTGTTTTGTCTGGAGCGTTGGAGGCTGAGGGGTGACCTTATAGAGGTTTACAAAATTATGAGGGGCATGGATAGGATAAGTAGATAAAGTCTGTCCCCTGGGGTGGGAGAGTCCAGAACTAGAGGGCATAGGTTTAGGGTGAGAGGGAAAAGATATAAAAGGGACCTAAGGGGCAAGCTTTTTACGCAGAGGGTGGTACGTGTATGGAATGAGCTACCAGAGAAAGTGGTGGAGGCTGTTACAATTGCAACATTTAAAAGGCATTTGGATGGGTATATGAATAGGAAGAGTTTGGAGAGATAGGGGCCGGGTGCTGGCAGGTGGGACTAGATTGGGTTGGGATATCTGGTCGGCATGGACGGGTTGGACCGAAGGGTCTGTTTTCATGCTGTACATTTCTACGACTCTATATTTTGCCCAAATTTTTAGTAATTTAACTATGAGAAGTCAAGAACTTTATCTAAGTCCTGGTCCTTTTAAATGTAAAGTTTCTTTTTCTGCTAGATTCTTTTCAAAATTTCTCTAATTTTGCTCTTTTCTTCACTTCACAAAGCCTACTCACAATGGCAGCAATACTTTTTTAAAACTACCTTGCCTTCCTTTTCTGGTCTTTACGTTATTTCCATAAAGCTTTTTCAGTTTTCCCTCATGTATATCTAACTTAACTCCTGCATCAGCTACATAATGCTTACAGAATCACCTTTGTTAAGGCCTCTATCCTTTTGTCAATGTGGTTGATTACTTCTCTTTCCCTAGCCTACATTTTACACCTGCATCTTCTTCGTCACTTCTTTTGAAAAAAAATACTATCATTACTAGGGTTATTCTTGAAGGCAAAAAGCTTAAGACATGACTCTAGAACAAACGGTTGTTCTGATGTTCTGGCACATGTATCAACTCATTAATTATGTACATTTGTCTCAGGTATTTTGGCAGACATAGCTTGCTGAGGAAATATAATGTTGGGAAACTCTTTCAGTTACTCCCAAGCAGAAAAACAATTAGGTTTCAAGCTGAATTCACCATAAAGGTGTTTCAGATATTAGGCGACAGGAGATAGACAGCTTGTTCTGAAGCAAGTTTTTGTCAACTGATTCTAGATTTTGAAGAAAAGAAACTGTCCAAGTCACTGTTGAAACAACCTCAGCAAAACTGCAGTTACCACCATTCCGGAGGTATTTAGGTAATCTTTTAGAAATGAAATCAGTGTCCAGTGACTCTTTTAAGGAAACCACCTCTGCTATCTATATAAAACTTGAAATGAATCTAATTGTAAACCTTCAAAACATAAATGCTTCAAAGAATATTACATTTTAAAAAATTAAAACCCTACAATTCACATTAATTTGTTTGGCATAATTACAAAGGACACTCAAGTCCTATGCGGAAGACATATGTTCCTCTGAGGAATTTCACCCAAAGTCTGTCATGAGGATAGGTTGCATAAACCTGATTTGTACACCCTTTAAGTATAATGTAATTTTGATTTTTTAAAATGATAGAAAGATTCGAGCAAGTAGTGTAGAAATTCTGTTTCTGCTGTCGAGGGGATCCAGTAAAGGGGGAAATATGATTAATATTTCAGTATGAAAAGAAAGTACATTTTATGAAAGAAAATGTAGCATATATGTAGATTCTCTTCACTGCCTCTACATCACTCACCTGTCTGCACCTATAACAGTATACGGCACAGATACACACCCTCTCCAAAAGGTTGAGGAACTTAGGTCAACTGAAATTTTCAGTACTGAGATTGGTGGATTTTCGTAAGAGTAATAAGGATTGTGGAGCAAACACATGTATATGTGAAACTACAGGTCAGCTATGAACAAAATGAAAAGCAGCAACTCAAGGGGATGAAACATGGTCCTTTGCCCTTTCAAATATTAAAAAAAATCATTTGGTCTAAAATAACTCCACATAATAAAAGGCTAGTTTCTTTTGGGTTCTTGTTTTGGTTGACATCTTATCCTAAGATCAGTTCATTCACTTCCATTTATAAAATCCTCATGAATATGTTTCCTTTTAGAATATGAACAAGCAGAGAGGAGATGGAAGGAGATGGCGGAAAACGATATCTTAGAAAACCTTGAAAGAGAAAAGAGAGAAAAACAAGAGAAGGAAAGAGCTGCTCAAGTTTTGAGAGAGGCGTCAGAAAGGAAAGAGACGGAAGGAGAAGAGCAAGACACCAATGAAAGAGAGCAGCTAGAAACAACAGAGGAAAACAAAGATGCAAATGAATTACAACCAGACAATATCAAGGACATGGGTGAAACATTTACAATGAATGACAACCCCAATAAACTTCCTTCTCGACTCAGAAGGCGCTACAGATTCACAGAACAAATTGAAAATCTCCACCAAGGACTTCCTGTTTGCAAAATATCTTATGCAACCCATATCAGCACCAAGAAAAGACAAGACAGGCAAGAAAGTAAGGAGTTTCCAGATTTAAGCTCTTCATTCAGTGGTTATGAGCCATCCTTTGCAAAGTTGTGCAATCAATCAAATGAACTGAAGCACCAAGTTGGGGATGGCTCAAATGAAAAGTCTGAAAATTGTCTTCGGTCAACATCAAAAAATGAAACGAAAAACAGCCTCATTGAAAAATTATTTAGATCAGGTGGTACATTAGAAAATAAACCCCCCAAAGACGATGAAGCTAAAGCCACAGACAAGTTAAAACAGCTGCAGAGAAATAAACAGACAAGTCGAATTCAGGTTACTAACAAAAATAGGTTAAATGTTCTGGATCCTGACTTGTTACCTGTGAGAGCTTTAGAATCATCCACAGATGAAAGTGAAAAATTGGTTTTACAATCATTACAAAAATAAAAATAAGAATATAGATTTCTGTTAAGTTTTATTAAATTAAGGTTGTTGTTGTTGTTCTAGCACACTTCTCTTCAGAAATTGAGATAAATGGAAAGAATTGCCATTCTGAATATTTTTCTGATGAGAATGCACAAGGGAAAGATGTTGATCCTGATGTCTAAAGTAATAAACAATTGTTGGAATATTTTACAACTTGTTTGCACACATTTAACATTTTTCTATACGAATAGACAACTTAAAAATCCATTTGTAATAGTGTTGCTGGTATAATGCAGGTATGCTTTGAGATGTGTACCTTGTGTAACTGGCAAGCCTAAGTTATATTATTAGTTCTGCATGTTTCATTGCCCATACTAATCCAGTTAACGATGATCAAGATCAACAAAGGATCTTATACAGAGGTCAGTTTGTTGCCATTATTTAACTGTTTAAAAGTGAAATTTAAGTGATTTTCATGTGCCACGCTTAAAAGTTTGCTTTGCAATCTGAAGCCAAGCAGTGTCTGATTAAATATCTTATATCATTCTAAGAGATGCTACTTGCCTAACTACTTCCAATTTGTATTGATGAGAAAACATGATCTTCTGTTTTTACATTAACTGTGCAGTATATTTCATACAGTAATGAGAGCTCTGTTGGAGACTGCATTAAACTGCACCTAATCTGAGGACATCACACATTCCAGGGTGGAGATCTGGTGAGTCCAAATCCAGAACACAATAGAGTCAGACCATCATCTCTGGCTTCTGATAGTCTTTGTCATAATGTCTAACTAGCCAACATAACTTGTATCTATTGCTAGCACAGAATAAACTACATTATATTAATATATGCTCTTCTTGTAAGACTCATGAATAATTCACCTGCTTCCAAATCAGTTATCACTGGTAACTGAACAGGCCCTTAGACTCAGTATAGAAATGGCTGACCCACATGATGTCATTTTAATTTACTAAGTTTCCATTTACTTATATAATTCTCTGTTAGTTGTTAATTTGAATGTTGTTGCACTGCCACATCAGGGGTTGTTTAAAAATAAATAAAGGGACCTTTACTTTCAGTTTAAAGGAGCAGAGTGAGCTTTACTCTGTATCTAACTCCATGCTGTCCCTGACCTGGGAGAGTTTGATGGAGGCAATATCGAGGTAACTTTCCTTTAAGTTTAGTAGAGGAAACTTTACTTTCAGTTTAAAAGAGTGGAAAGGAGTATTTAGATTAAAGTGTATCATTATCCTGGATAATGTTATTCTGGTTTAGTAAGTTTCTGTTCGCCTTTTACAACTTGTTTGCACACATTTAACATTTTTCTATACAAATAGATAACTCAAAAATCCATTTGTAATAGTGTCACTGATATAATGCAGGTATGCTTTGAGTTGAGTACCTTGTGTAACTGGTAAGCCCAAGTTATATTATTAGCTCTGCGTGTCTCATTGCCCATTACTAATCCAGTTAAAGATGATTCAAGATCAACAAAGGATCTTATACAGAGATCAGTTTGTTGCCACTATTTAACTGTTTAAAAGTGAAATTTAAATAGTTATCATGTGCCATGCTTAAAAGTTTGTTTTGCAATCAGAAGCCAAGCAGTGTCTGATTAAATATCTTATATCATTCCACCAGCTAACTACTGTTAACAAAAACATAAGTAAAGTGCACTTTGGGGGCTCTCCAAACTTGTTAATAAGTTTGTCTAAAAAAAAGGTTTGGTTCAGATTACTTTTAAAATGGGACTGCTGTTAAATTTTTGGATGCACTTCTGATTTATGAGCAACTCCTCTGGTGGTGGCAGATCAGAAAGGCTCCCTGTGGGCCTGGCCCAAATGAGTCCATTAACAGGTCCAGGCAGTGGGCCATTGTGAAATGCAGTTCCTAAATGGCTGCCCTCTTCCATGGTTACATCTGTACATGAGTGTCCATTGAAAGGGAGTATGCAGTGTCCACCAACACAATCAAAGTCTATTGAGACTGATGGGTTTGAATCTTCTGAAACTTGAATGTTGCTGAAAAGAGAGACACTTTGCTGAAGTTTTTCATCTTGAACTCATAACATAACATTTCCAAATTTCAAATGTTCATAAAAAACAAGAAATTGGTTGGCAAGTTGACTGATTAGCTGAGGTATTACCATATAGAACACAATCAGGAACTATTTCTTCCCATGCTCCTAGGTAAGTTTTAAAATTTAAAAAAGTCTAAAAAAAATTCCTTTTCAAAGTAGAGAAAGGGTGCCTGTGTATGAATATATGACATCACAAGTATAAATGTTATGAACTTAACTATTTTAAATTTTGTTGGTGTAAAATATTACCACATTTGATTATTTAGCAAGTGTTGCCCAATTACAGAATTGCATTCATCAATAGATGGGTTTGCAAGGGCTGGCTGGTTGAGTCTGGTCTGTATTGTGCCTACTACAAACAATTAAAAGGACAATAACATTTGATTTGGTTAGCAAGTAGTTGGGATGTAGAAGCAATGTACCTGGAACTGCACCAGCATCAAAATCCATAAACCATGTTGCTCAATATTCTAAGCAGAAGGTTTACTTTTTTAAAGCTTCCAAGGTAGCCAAATTGTAAAACTAAAACTTAATGCCAAGAATGAATGGTTCCACTCTGGATTCACCTTGTCCTGTAATGCCAATGCTGGGACAACAGCAACTGATTCATAACATTCTTGTTTGTGCTTGCTAAAAGAAATATAAAAAGGTAATCATTCTCTAGAAATGAATCTGTAACAAAAACAGAGATTGCTGGAAAAGCTCAGCAGATCTGGCAGCATCTGTGGAGAGAGAAATCAGAGTTAACGTTTGGGCCAAGTGACCTCTCCTTAGAACTGGAGGAGCTAAATGAATATTAATCTCTTTTTGAATTACCCATAAACTTTGGGAAGCGACCTTTTCTTGTGGCTCTTTCCATATTGTTACCCTTGGCAAAGTCAATCAACATCCCTTCCTCCTGGAATATAAATTGTCGTAATTACTTGCTATTCTCTCATTTGTCCTGATGAGTACAAGATAAAATGCTTCAAACATCACTATTTTTAGTGATATTCAAGTTCTATACCACAAAATAAATATTATTGATTGATAAAAGCAGTCAAGGACAAGTAATAAAGGGCACAATCAGACCAGTCATGATCATATTGAATGTACAGAACAGGTTCGAATGGCCAACTGCTCCCATTTCTTATGATCATATGATCTAATGTTTTCGTGTACAGAATGCTGTCTTTAACTTATTTTTGGATGAAGGAATGAAAGAGAAAGTCCTGATTTTTTTCCCCAGGAGCATCACACAGTACAAATGATAGGAGCAACAAAATTGATTAAATTAACTACCATCCTAGCAAAAATTCAGTTTCATATAGTTGACGTATCAAATCTACAAGTACAGACATTGAACTTTGCAGCAAGTGTATTTCATGAAAATCATTTATAATATACCCAGTGTTACACTCACGTACTATATATAAACATTAGCAAACAGAAACATTTAATAATCAAAAATAAGGAAAATGGGAGGAAGTGAGATGAAACAATTATGATTTCTTAAGCATAGCAGAGGATGGCTTATTACACAGTTCTGCTCAATAGCTATCCAGCATAAGCTTCCATACTTAAAATAATTATGCAGCGATCAATTTTGTGTTCGTCAACAGTTTGCAAATTGATTTTATTCAACTGATAGGATGCCTGAAATTGTATTCTTTTAAAAAACACTGAGCTTTCAGGAAGTCAAATATTTGACTAAATTATTTTTAATCAAATGCTTCTTTCTAAAACAAATCCAGTGCTTGATGGATTAAAACCTATCCAATTGTAAACTAATGGGAGAGATTTTGCAATGGTTGGTTATCTCCTAGCATGCACCAGTAGTCTGAGTTGTTAGTATACATTTAGATTTCAGCACTCTTGCCTCCAGAGTTGCTTTTTCTTTAGACTGATAATGGAACAGTGAAAGTAACAGGCACCTGGGATCTTGATGAACAAGATAACACACGTCCTTTTGAGATTATAGGATTATGAAATAAACAGTGGAAGGACTGAGAAGGGTGAATTAGAGTCAGTAAATTCAATGCCAAATCTGATGCGGAAACAAATAAAGAAAGATTAGATCCAGAAAGAGAAGACAGGATAGAAACATACAAACAAAATTACATTCTTAAAAATTCAAAATCATTCACAACCCAAAGGTTTAACATTACATACAAAAAACTACCCTATTAATTACTAGACAACTTTCTGTCGTAGGTTTAATGAACAATTAACTTGATGAACCTCTCAATGATATGAACCTCTCAATGATGCGAATACGAAAGGTACCACTTTGCAAAGAATACAGAGAAGAGATACAAATCAACCAAAAGCCTGTGGAAATCCACAAGGTGTCTATTTCTCATTATGGATGGCTGGCCTATTTTTGCATCGTGGTTCAAACACTATTAAACTTTGATCACAAACCAACCCCAAGTTCATTTAATAAACCAATTTAGTTAGGAAATTGCTGAAAAAGGATTAATGCTGGTTCAAACAAAAATTTGGAATCCAAATCAAAAAATGTTTGGTAATACAGAAAGGCTTTATTAGCGTTATTTTAAAAAATGTTTCATTATCTGTTGATCGATCAGGACAGCTAAAAGCAAGCATTGATGACATATCTTGACTGGTTAAATTTTTTTAAAGATTAGATTACTTACAGTGTGGAAACAGGCTCTTCGGCCCAACAAGTCCACACCGACCCGCTGAAGAGCAACCCACCCAGACCCATTCCCCTACACCTAACACTACGGGCAATTTAGCATGACAAATTCACCTAACCTGCACATTTTTGGACTGCTGGAGAAAACCCACATAGACACGGGGAGAATGTGCAAACTCCACACAGACAGTCGCCTGAGGCAGGAATTGAACCTGGGTCTCTGGCGCAGTGAGGTAGCAGTGCTAACCACCGTGCCACCCACTGAAGGGATGTAACACTTATCGGGGAGAATGTGCAAACTCCACACAGACAGTCGCCGGAGGCAGGAATTGAACCTGGGTCTCTGGCGCAGTGAGGTAGCAGTGCTAACCACCGTGCCACCGTGCCACCCACTGAAGGGATGTAACACTTATTACAGTTAACAATCAACATCTCGTGGTTCAAATGATCCAGGTTACCAATGTCCATGCGCAGAAAGCTCATATATATTAAAGGAAGCAATGAACATATGAACCAGGAGCACAAATAGGTTATACAGCCCCTTGGGTTTGATTCATCATTCCATAAAGTCATGGCTGAGCATTTGTGATTCAAATGTTGTATTCTTGTAATTCCCAATAATCTTAACATTCTCTTGCCTAACATGAATCTGCTTACCTCCACTACCTCAGCGACAGAGGGCTAAATCTTATAATGTTTTGAAAGTCAGTTTCAGAGACTGGCAAGATATGTTGCTGTCTAATCCCAAACAGCCTCATTAAAACTACCTGGAGAAAGCGAGGACTTCCTGATAAAGAGCTTATGGTTGAAAAGTCAACTCTTTTGCTCCTTAGATGCTGCCTGGCTGGCTGTGCTTTTCCAACACCACACTTTTTGACTCATTAAGCTACTTGCCTTGCCTCCATGGCACCCCTTTTACCAACTGCTGTCATCTCATTGTGGGTTGAATAATCTGGAAGGAATTAGTATCCCTGTTACCCGTGCCATTTTTAACCTTTGTGCACCTAGATGAGCACTGGTGCTCCAATACTTCCCTGAATGGTGAATTACATTTAACTAGGACATGACAGATAAGGAAAAATTGTTGCCCCATTTGGCGTCTGAATGTCCTGGTGGACAGGATGGTCCAGAACAGCGATGTCCACTTCCCTCAGGACCAGCAAAGGAGACCATTATAGCAGACCCAGCCAGCTCAGACCAAGGTCGCTTCCAGGGTCAGCGCAGTCCCCACCATGTGAATGCACAGCAAGGTAGGAAGAAGGTCAATGGGTCTATTACCTTCTCCACACCAACTTCTCTCTACTTCCTCACACTCACTTTATTCATTCTATTACAGTTTCCACTAAGGTTTATGCTCTACCATGCTTATGCATGTTACATTTTCAATTACTCTCTGCTTCCCATCGCCAACCTCTCACACTGTTAACCCAACATGTCCTCAAAACTGCGTGCTGGTTCATTTAGGACACCTCAGTACCTCCCTCTACCAGCTGCACCAGTACTGATAGCTGTGCCACTCACTTTCATCCCAGTTAATACATCCCTTTTTCTCATTACAGGCGAAAACTGTCCATTGGTGGGTTGAGGGAAGGGGGAGATTAGGGTGACATTAAACTCCAAAAGGCAACATCACCCCATCCCCAGTGAGGAGACAATCCTAGTCCCCAAGGAAGACTGTTGTCATTCCTGCTATTGAGATATTCATGAATTGCCAACTGAGCAAATTCCATTCTTCATCCCTATGCAGTTCTTGCATTAACCACATAGAGCATACATCCAGCTCATGGATAATGTGTAAGGTGACCACGTAGCAATACATCAACTAGTAAATCCCAAAGTAAAGTTTTAAAATGCAGGAGTGTCCTCTGAGTAGATTCTGGAAGGGTACCAGGAGCATTCTGAGAGGCTGGCTGATGCTGGATGCAAGTAATGGATGTGGGGCTAAGCATTGTTGTTGGGCAGCCAAGATGGTAATTCAGAGGAGATAGAGGTGAAATGAAGTCAGTAGGTACTCATTCTTGCATTCACATTGGGATTGGCTGACATCTGGCTTCCTTGCTGTATGAGGTGGAATAGAAAGCTGTTTATTGATGTAATATTAACGATGGGGCAGCATGTTGGCTGAGTGGTCACCACTGCTGCCTCACAGAGCCAGGGACCAGGGTTTGATTCCAGCCTCAGGTTACTGCATGGAGTTTGCACATTCTCCCTGTGTCTGTATGTATTTCCTCCCACAGTCCAAAGATGTGCAGGTATGATGATGTGATAATGCTAAATTGTCCAGGGATGTTTAGGCTAGGTGGGATGGCCATGGAGAAATGTGGGGTTAAGGTGGTAGGGATTGGGTCTGAGTGGGATGTCTTTGGAGGGTGAGTGTGGAGTCAATGGCCAAAAGGTCTGCTTCCAGATTGTAGTGATCCTATGAACTATGTGAGCACTGCAGTTAGAGGCTGATTAGCAATAATCCCCCATTAATAGGCACTTTGCCACTCCCGAACAAGAATTACAACTTGAAAATTTAATATGTCTGAAAACATTGTTGAAAAATGTGTCAAGAAATTTTTTGCCAGACTTTTCATGCATTTCTCCCAGATTTATCACCATAGCGCAAGTCATTCAGACCCCTAAAAGATTTTGCCCAGGGTTTCAAAGCTGCAAAACCCTGCAGAAAATGGTGTTTGATGCTAAAATAGGGGACCACTAATAGCATCCCCTAGTTCTGGACATGTCCACGAGAGGCAACAGTATTTCCATATTTACCTTCTCAAGACCATTCAGAATTTTATCATTTTAATCAAACCCCCCCTAACTTTTCTAAATACAGGCAAAGTTCAATCTAATAATTCTATCCTCATATGACAATCTGCTCTTTCCAAGCATCAATCTAGTAACCCTCCTCTGAAACACCTCAAAAACATTTACAGGCTTTGTTAAATTAGATGACCAAAACTACACACAATACACAGAGACATGGTCCCACCAATGCCCTATGTAACTGTTGTATAACATCCTAAATTTTAATTTGGTCCATCTCTGACTCCTCCCTTCCTTGACATCTGTTTCCAGTTCTAGGGGTAGATTGGCCACCGTTATCCACTATAAACCCACTGATTCCCAGTTACATCCTCACACACTGCTTCCTCCAAAGACTCCATCCCATTCTCCTAGCTTCTCATTCTGTTCCATCAGTTCTGATGATGCCATCTTCCGCAGGGGAGCCTTAAAAACGTTTACATTTTACGTCAACCAAGGGTTCCCAACCACAGTGGTTGACACAGCCTTGAGTCACATTTGACCCATTTCCTGCATTCCTACCCTCACCCCTTCTCTCCCACAAGTGATTGCTGTTGTCCGCACCTAATATGCCTCTAGCATCCACATCCAAAAGATCACAAACCACCATTTCCACCACTTCCAACAGGATACCACGACCAGACATGTCAGCATTTTGCAGGGATTAGATTAGATTAGATTAGATTAGATTAGATTACAGTGTGGAAACAGGCCCTTCGGCCCAACAAGTCCACACCGACCCGCCGAAGCACAACCCACCCATACCCCTCCATTTCCCCCTTACCTGACACTGCGGGCAATTTAGCATGGCCAATTCACCTGAGCTGCACATCTTTGGACTGTGGGAGGAAACCGGAGCACCCGGAGGAAACCCACGCAGACACGGGGAGAACGTGCAAACTCCACACAGTCAGTCACCTGAGGCGGGAATTGAACCCAGGTCTCTGGCGCTGTGAGGCAGCAGTGCTAACCACTGTGCCACCGTGCCGCCCAAATTGTTCCACCTGGGACACTTATCCACTCCTTCTCCATTCCACCACCCCCCCCCAAAATTTCCACTGCACTTTCCATGCAATCTTACAAGGTGGAACACCTACCCATTTATTTTCTTCCTAACTATCCAATGGCCCAGACACATCATCCAGATGAAGCAGTGATTTACCTGCACTTCACTCAATGTAGTCTACTCTATCCACTGCTCATGAGGTCTCGACATTTTGTTTTCACAATGTAGACTGAGCAATCACTGCAGTACTCCACTGAAACTGTCGAAGCTAGAACAGCATCTCATTGCCCACTTGGGAATCATGCAGCTTGTGGCACTCAGTACAAGAGTTCAATAACTTTAGGGACTGAGTACCTTCCATGTCCTTTACCTGTCTCTGCATCCTAGGTTCTGTCATCACAAGGGCTGCTTTCAGTACAGCCAAGCCATTTTCATTAATGGTCAACCATAAGCATATTTTCTTTCTCTCTGGCTTACCATTATCCATCCCTTTGGCTGCTTAACTATCATTCTCTCCCTGAGCTCTGTCTCCACTTATCGCTTACTCCTTTACATCCTCACCTGTCTTCAGCTATATTCCACCTTTTCCAAGCTATTACTAGATCTGAAGGGTCACTGGACCTGAAGTGTTAATTGTTTTTCTCTCCAAAGATGCTGCCAGAGCTGCTGAGTTCTCCATCATTTTCTGTTTTTGATTCTAAATTTTAATGTTCCTCTCATAATAAAAGGATAGCATTCTATGAGCTTTCTTAATGATTTGTTGTATCTACATTCTAACTTGCATGTGAACAAGGTGCAGAAGTAGGTAATTTGCTGCCTCATACCTAGTCTACCATGTAATTATATCGTGGCTGATCTGATGGTAACCACAAATCCATTTTGTTGTCTACTACTGGTAACATTTCACTTCTTAGATCAGCAAATATTTATCCATCTCATCATTTAAAAATATTCAAAGACTTATCAGGAATATAGAAAAAAAAGTTGCCACATTTGTTTAAATGCTGAAAATGTGTTGCTGGAAAAACGCAGGTCAGGCAACATCCAAGGAACAGGAGAATCGACGTTTCGTGCATAAGCCCTTCTTCAGGAATGAGGAAAGTGTGTCCAGCAGGCTAAGATAAAAGGTAGGGAGGAGGGACTTGGGGGAGGGGCTTTGAAAATGGCCAATCCTTATTTTTAAGGTGACCTCAAGTTTTACATTTTCCCATCAGAGGAAACAGCCTCACCCTTTAAAGAACCCTCAGGACTTTATATCTTTCCATAAATTGAACTTTTCCTCACCTAAATGCTAGTGGACACAAGCTTAGCCTATCCAACATTTACTCTTATAACAACCTGCTGATTCCATGTACTATTTTAGTAAATCTTCTCTGAAATGCTACCAACACATTCATATTTCTTCAATATTCTGTGCAGCATCCAAAGGAAGTCTCACCCGTTCCCTGAGTAATTGAAGCATAACCTCCCTAAAATGTTTTTCAGTTTCTTTTGTAGCCAGGGATGGCTGTTGCTTGAAATCAATGTGTGAAGTTTCGTCTCAGACCTGGTAAATAGGCAAGTGCAGCAACAGCCATCCTTGGCTGCACATTGTTATATATTAATGCTTATATATTTCTTCACTCAAGGCAAGAACAGGGCAATTAGCAACTATTTCAAGGTGAGAGCATGGGCAGTGACAAATTCCAAATCCAGTACTGAAGAAGTCAAAATTCATGGGAAATTCTGTAGAAAGAGAGGAAGAATTTTATTGCAGGTTATGATTACTGCTTCACATCATGCTGTGGTACACGTTATTAACCATCTTTGTATTATTAGAACTCAAGAGGTGGTCTCACTGGAGCTAACAGCTAATGTAAATTAAATACACCACCTTGGTTATAGCTGATCAGTTTGACCTTTGTTAATTTCTGGAACAGTTGTTTGTTTAGTTTAGCTGGCCTTAAACATTGGAGGGCTCAGCTGCCATAACATCATGATTTTATACAAAATAATTGTAATTTATTGGACAAAAAAACTGCCCGAGACAACATTTTTTGGGCTATTGTCAAATAATTTTTAAAGTTCTCCTACCCAACTGAATCATGGGTGAATTAGGGACATTCCATAATTTTCTTATATGACATGGCAGCAAAGACTTTACATCTTAGTTAGCATTTAATATGACAATATTGCTTTTGATGATACTGCACAACAAGGTTATGGTGTCCTTGGCTATTTTTTTTTTCCAGACTCTGAAAAGTCGAAGATTGAAGAATTTTAGGGCCAATTTGATTATAGCTAACAGATAAAACCTTTTGCCTGAGGCAGTAAGTTTAATAAAAACACTTGTACAATGAAAGGGAAGTTCTCCCAGCTCAGCTTTTCTCTGGTTTGATTTGGTGTTTACCAGTCTGGCTGTTCACTGAAAACAATTAGGCAGTTGTGAAGTTGATGAACCCAAAGAAGCAGGTCCATGCTGAAAATGTCTCTCTGACTTCTCTCGTGCTTGAACCTGTGTGTTTGATTTTAACCTTTTGTGCCAAGGGATGTTTAAGGGCATTGTTGCAAGTATCCGGAATAGCATCATTAAGTTGGGATGGTCTGTTGGGTTTTTGGATAAGTTACTCGTTATTCTGTTCTTTTTTGTTTGTGTTTCATTTGGTAATCTTGTAAATAAATTGTTTCGTTTAAAAATAAATGGTTTGACCAGCTGCATCACTCCTGAATATCCGCAATACACCTGCTTAAAACAACGAGCAAAGTTAGGGTCTGGGCTACTTTCTTGAAAGGTTTTGAGCGGTCCATAAAGCTAATTATTTAGCAACTGTTTCACCTTAAAACCATAATGAGCTAGGGTTAGGGTTGAGAAAACATTTACCAATTTCTTTTGTTCATGGGTAGAAAACACCCATAACAGAGGTCATTCCAATGGACAACCCATATTTCCATTGTTGCTACTTTTTCACTTCTCGCTGATTTTGATACAACTGAGCAACTGAAAGCCACATCACAAATCAAACTCTAATCCAATTATCTTGATCCATGTACAAGCATTTATTGACAAGTATATGAAATACCTCAAGACATGATGAATGGTCCAAGAGATAAATAATTCCTGTATAGAATTCACCTTTGTCATCAACGAGAGGGATAGTACTAGTAACTGAAATAAGTATAGTATGGCCTCTTCCACAATTGTGCAATCTGTACATATCGTTCTCATGGTTGCAATCTGCACACAAATGCAATGAAAGCCCTTGATCATCAATACAAGTCCTGCATATATTCCCTCTATGAGAAAAGACCTTGTTTGAAAATGTGGCTACAAAATGTGTGACAATTTATAAACTAATTTTTAAGGTCGCCTCAAGTAGGACATGAAGTATTTCAAATTCTCTTTTGAACTTCAGATTAAGAAACAAACCACATCACTACTGTATGTTCAGTCTGGACATTATAAACAGTTCACACAAAATCACCACATATGTATCAAGTGTTTATTAACAGGCAATATAGGTAATCAGGCACAATATAACAAAATATTGTTACAGATATGTTTCTAATAGCTCTGCTAAGAGTATAGTGTGGCCATCTTCAACTGAGAATTTGTCTCCCAAATAAGATTAATTTATTTTAAATAAAAAATATTTTTCCCACTCACTCCTCAATGACTCTGACATTATACCACGATGATATCACCTAGCACTGTAGGGAAGGGACAGAAAGATAATCTTCCTTTCAATTTAGACCTTTGACCAGGCATTAATATCAGGAATGCAGGAGACTGGGAAGAAATTAAACTGGTACCCTCCTCAACCGAGGCATTATTTGAATATGCTGCTGAAACAACTGAAAGTGAAATTCTATGTTTATTCATTTCTGTGGAACAAAACAGATTGAGGATTGACTAAGGACATTCTCTTTCAGCCAATAAATAATTTGAAAACAACAGACTGGGATTGCCAATTGGACAAGGTACCATAGTCTACCCAGTGTCCATAAATAGTGCACCTCATCATGAAGTGGACTTCAAGAGGGGAGAAAATAGCCCTAAGACATTTTTAAAAAACATCAATTGGCTGGTTTAGCAACAATCTTTTGACAGTCCCCTTTTCAACCATGTAATTTAAACGAATACTGATGGAGACAAAAAAAATACTTAAAATTGAATGTAGGACACATTTGATGTAACTATTAAAGCAAATGTTATACATAAAAGAATTATTCTGTTAGAAAAACTAAGACAATTCATACGTAAATAGTAATGGTCATGCTTAGAAAATAATAAAATTAACAAAACATTAACACCAGTATATTCTTTAAACCACATTTTTTCTTGGTTTAAAGACTGACAACAACTTCAAAAACAAAATCCTGGTGGTATTTATAGACACAAAGAAAAGTATTCCTAATGGTCGATAACACAAGGATTAGAAGAGAGCGAAAGGTAATTCCCCAGCTGCTGACCAAACAGCATCAAGCCACAAGATGACAGCAGTTTTGAGGGGCTAGAAATCTTTCAATGGACACTAAATTCATGTTCCCGAAATACTGAACTACAGCCAAGAAAATAGTGATACTTGTCACTAATCGGTGGGATGCTGCAGATAGGAAATCCATTCAATTTTTTGAAAAACAATTTGTCTGCTTATCAACTGATGATTTAAGCCAAGTTTATAAAAGCTCAGTCAAATCAATTAATTTTCTTGCAAGGATTTTTTGAGTTCAAGAACTCTTGCCTCTATGATCTCACTTATCAGCATCTTTGTCGTTGCTTTAGGTTTTTAAAAACATCCGTTTAAGTGTCATTGTGAATTCCAACTGAAGCACACAATGTCCCTTATGTACGTTCACAAACAAGATTTACTGTGTACAGCTGCTCACTGCTAGGCTGCCTCAAGTCTGAATGCTTCCCTTCAAAGAATGAATAGTGAATACCCAAGGACAATGTTCGCATGCTTATAACATGATAGAGATATTCAGCGACTTATTTTTAATCATGAAAGGAAGGCTGGAATAGCTTGCTACATCCCATTCTCATCCAATACCTCTCATTTCCATTTGACAGCTATCAGGATACAAAACAGCCTGAGTTTTGCCACTTCAGAGATGGCGAAAAGGTGGGAGACCTCTTTGTCCATACAACAAAGGTAATAAATAAGTCTTCCAAAAGATCTGCATCTAAACAGTTTAACAGCACATCATTCTGTACATTTTCCCCAATCAGCGGAGCTGATCAGCGGAGCTTTGACACAACAATATTTTGAACCATAAAGCAAAGTAGATCTAAAACACTATGTTCAAACAACTCCTATCAGAAAATCTAAAGCTTTATTCTAAAAAGCAGATTAAACAACCTGCATACAAATGAGTACTCCCTATTTCTCAGACATAGATTCTGTAGCACATAGCCAAGGAAACTACATTCAAGGTCCAGTAATTTCCTAGTTTGTTTGTGAACTTTGCAACTCATCTTCAAGCGGGGTTTGACTCTCATTGGAAAATTGTACTGACAATGATACTTACACATGGCAAGATTCAACATTTAAAATGCTGATAAATATCATTAGCACAAAATACCCAAGTTCTTAGTAAAGTCAACAATTAGTCTGCAACATATTGTTAAAACACTACAGATTGTTCAAATTTAGGTCTCTAGCAACAATATATAAATTAAATTAATAAATACCTCTCTCTCCTTACTAAAAATAATGCAATTGACAGTTTTAGTTCGAAGTCTTTCTTGGGATCCAGGACAGAATGCATTTAATTTTAAAACTGTAAAAAGACCACTAATCATTGGACATGTGGATCTTTAGCCCAATGCCATAGCACAGATTCTTCTCCTGCCTCTCTACTGTCAATGCCAATGTTACAGATTTAACCCTCCATGGAGGTCCCGTTCAAGTTTTATTTCAAAAGAAGTAAAACCTGACCTGAAACATTGACTCAATTGCTCTATATAGTTGCTGCCTAACCTGTTGGGTTTTTCTAGCAGTGTCTATCTTTATCTTCCTTCAATTACTTAGTTTCTGTCAGCACTATTTTTAAATCTTCAAATGTAAAGAGTTATCATTTTAAACAAATTGCTATGCGATGCAAAACAATGATCCAATAAATATATGGCAACCTCCTAGATTGCAACACCTGTACAAAACCAATAAACTCAACATCAGGATATGAATTAGTACATACAGACCACCAAAAACAGTTTGGCATCACAACTTATAATTGTTTTCTCAGACTTTAAAAACTATAAACAATCATTCAGAACTATCCCCAAATACCCTTTTCTAATTTGAAATGAATTTTAAAACCGATCAATCCTATTATATTGGTCCCCAAAATTGATATGCTTGACAAAGTTTGTTTCTGGACATTCGTTCATATCCCCAATTTAAATCAAAGCAGTTAAAAAAACTTTACAAAATGATATTGCAAATAATTTAGAAACCACAACGATTTAAAAAAAAAAAATTGATTCCAGAAGGGGAGCTGGCAAAATAATAAATACAGGTCTTGAATTCCCAGCATCACAGTTCAGGTGAATGGCTGTAACGCTACAGCCACAACTTTATTGCAGACCAAGAGCCAGCATGTGATTCCAACTCCACCTGCAAAAACAAAGACATGTTCGATGCACACCCTGATACAAAGTCCTATGTATTTATGACAAGAATCCACCAATTACTGTGGAATCACCAAATTAAGAAGCATAACCTGTGTTGTCCTCTGTAAACCAGAGGTAAAATATTCACACAGGCAAAGTTAGCTAGGAAAACCAAAATCTTTCTGCTCAGCCCTCCCTCCCCTGACGAGAATGGTGTACAGGACAAAATTGATTCTCTGCAAGATATAAACAATTAGCTGCTCCAAAGGAGTTGAGTACAAGTGATGATTTAGAAATTGTGACGATCCACATGTTTACCAAAAGCTTCTGCTGGTAACTGTTGGAATTTGATGGGAATTAACTTGGTGAATTTCTATTGAATTTGTTGCAAAGATTTTGCTTTGGACATCTCATGTTTAAGAGTCCTACCCCATGGTTGCAAGTCTTCAAACCAATTAAACAAAAAACAAAGTTCATTTGACATCAAGATTTCTATCTTTCAATAATTTTCCATTTATGAGAAGTAGCAATCGTGACACAAATGGGGCAGTGAAGGATTTAGTTATGGGAAAAGAATGAAAAAATCCATTATGTCACTAGCTCACCTGGAAATGATGCTGTATTCAGGGATGATTTAGCATTGATAAAATTTTTCAAATTTTTTTTGTCTTGCACTCCAGTATAATTCACATGAAATACCAATGTAAAAGGGAAAATAATCTCTCTTATACAATTTGTGAAGTGTGTTAATTGATTGACAAGTTAGCTAATTTGTATCGTGATGACCAACAGTTAACTGCCCAGTTTAGTTTAAATTTGAACAAGGCAGTTGACTACTAGTCACAGCATTCCCAAGAAATGAACCAGAGAATAGCTGTCACCTATTATGTCAAGTTGAAAAAGGCACTGAAGTACTTACGTTATTTCTATCTACAAACAGAACCTAATTTATTAATCTATGTAGCTTCTGCCACATGCAAACACACCACAGTGTGCACCAGACCGCCTTAAATTGCTTGGAAGTATAATGTTCAACATACTCAGGGTTATTGAGTAAATGATGTCCAATCGCATAATTGCATTTGTAATTTTTGTACGCCTGGGCTGGTTGGAAATGGTCAGATCAATTTAAAATGAAACTGTTCTTAAAACATACTGCACCTTCTACTCCAGTTGGGAAAGCTACCATCCGCTCCAAAGGTGCCATCCATTTTTGTGGAAGCACAGCAACAGGTTCTGAATAATATTTCAATATCAGGGAAATCATTAAAACTGCCTGGAAGAGAATAATCATTTAATAATTTACACAGTGGTGAATTCACCAAATATCAAGATAATTACTCCAACTTGAGCACTTTTCCAAAAGGTATTCTTTTGGAATATACCTTTATCAACAACCAGTCATAACAACATATATTTGGTGATTCAAATCACAGCATGTGCTGTTCTAACAACATTGGTGCTACTAAATTAGGGGGCAGTACTACTGAAAGTAAATGTGATCACTGCAGGAAGTATGTGCAGTGCACAAAACTTTAGATATATTATCAATGGATTTACCTTCCAATTTTCCATCTCCAAAAAGGGAAAAAACTGGACTTTCTTATTATCTGGGTTAGAACACATTATCTACCAAAAACTATTTCTGTTATTCTTGAGTTAGGCTCTTATCACAAACAGGAAATTCATCATTTTCCCCCCAATTATGCAGACAACCTGCTGTAAAGATCACACCGATTTCTGTGCTGTCAGCAAATAAGCTCAACTTTGATTCTATCCTCTTTCAGAGTCTCACAATACAATACATGAACAGCACAAGTTAAAAAATGGCTGATTCATTGGGCTAAAATCTAAATCTGAATGATGTGAAAGTTCGCCCTCTTTGTCTAAATTCTTTGCCAGTAATATACATCTTGTGTACAATCTGAACAGGACTGAAGTCGGGATTTTAGACTGCAAATCAAAGTAGCACACACTGACAAAATAAGCAGATATCACACAAATGCAACAAGACTTTTTTTAAAAAAAGTTCGGGATGGAGGCACATTGTTAAGATAAGGAAGCTACGTGGTTGGAACAGTGGAGATCAGTGGTTAGCACTGCTGCCTCACAGCGCCAAGGACGCTAGCTTCCTTGGATTCTAGCTTCAGGCGACAGTCTGTGTGGAGTTTGCACATTCTCCCAATGTCTGTGTAGGTTTCCCCCAGGTGCTCCGGTTTCCTTCTACCAGTACAAAGATGCACATGTTAGATGAATTCCTTGTGCTAAATTGCCCATAGTATTCAGGGATATTCAGGTTAGGTGCAATAGTCAGGGGTAAATATAAGGTAGGGGCAATGGGTTTGGGTGGGCTACTGCTCTGAGGGCTGAAGAGCCTGTTTCCACACTGAAGGGATTCAATGATATTCAGTGACATACTTGACTCTGCATCTAGGATAAATCAACGCTGGCATAGTCAAAAAAAAAATGTTTAACCACTCAATAACATTAATTACTGAACAAGGCAGAATCCAGAGTGAAACCTGTTGCAATGGACTGTAAATTTTAATTTTGCAATTTGGTTATCAAGGTGGTCAGTCATTAAACATATTCATTTGGGATGACAATATACTTTTAACAAAAAAGAACAGTAAGTTCATTACACAAAAGACAATACATGACAATATTTAGAAGATTTTATTAACAGCGCAAACAACTACCCAAGCAATATTCATATGGAATCAGTGTCTGTAAAGAAGTACCAGTCCTATCTTCATTTTAAAATATCTTACTCAATCACAAGCATTTCCTTTTGGCTTTTTTTTTTTGCACATTGTCTATTTGGACTACTAAAACAGTTCTTCAGGCTCAGATCGCCTGGAGATTGCAAAAACTAAACTGTCCTTTTGCAGTTATAAATCTTTTCCATATTCTGAACTGAACCTAGTTATAGCTTCTGACTGGTCTTTCTGGTCATAAAAGGTCAATTTCATAAACACTTCAATAATTTCATGAAGTAGCAGATCCCATTAATTATCTCAAGTCACTTGCTTTTCTAGAAATGCTGTTTTGAACTTAAAATGGACTTTGATTTGTAAAACAAAAAAAGGTCACTTTCACAAAACTAAAACCAAAAATCTATTTACCTCCACTTTAGTACAAAGTTCCCAAATGATAATAATATAAAATCAAAGCTTCATGACATATTGCCTACCCTAAATGAGCAAATCTTTCACACTTGTATTTATATAGACCTTTGTCACAGAAACTTAAGTTATTGTTTATAACTTGGCAATCACTTTCTGAAAGAGCTCACTAACAGCAACAGGATGACTACTTTTGATGAACAGGTCAAAATTCAAATTCTACATCTATTTTTTAAAAAAATGCATACTCACCTGCACAATGTAAAACACAATATTCACCACCCACTTGATTTTTGCTAACTGTGCCGTTCTTGTTTTGACTACAAAAGAAAAATTTCTGCTCAGTACAGTGTTTTAGACAATTGAGAGAAGATAATCCATTTAGAAACAGTAAGATCCTAACTAGTGCAAACCAAAATTCATCACTTTATAAGATCAAAAAAAAAAGTGCATGTCTTTGAGCAGCTCTCAATGGACGAAGGAGCAGCGCTTCGAAAGCTTGTGATTTTAAATAACCTGTTGGACTATAACCCGGTGTCATGTGACTTCTGACTTTGTAAGCCCAGTCCAACACTGGCATGTCCACATAATTAGAATTAACTAATCCTGATAAGTGGATACCATCAGCAAAACTGACCAATTTCCATTGAGCACAATGCATTCCCTCAAAGTGTGATGGCAGCAGGTTGAATAAATCACTTTCAAATCTGAATTTGACAAACTCGGAAAGGGAAAATACTGCAAGATGATGGAAAAAGACTAACATTAATTAGAATTTTTTTTTTTCCAAAAAAGGGCCAGTATTTGGCTCAATGGGCCAAACTGTAGCCTTTTCTGCTGCAATATGCTATGTTGCTATGGATTGCAGAACCACAGTAAATTAGAAAGATCAAGTCTTTCTAATACAAGAGATACAAGAGAATCAATTAGAAAAGAGAAAAAGTGTGAAAACAAAATGAAAAAAAAACAAGTTCGCCACTCAACTGTCCATAAAACATTAATCAAGGATGATGCTAGTTTCACAATCTGTCCCCATTTTTTTCAGATAATAGTTGTTAGTAGTGATTCCATTATTGCTATTTACTGTTCTGGAGCCTTTATTTGTTTCTCGTCACATTTGCCTTTTGCCTTACACCACCATTTCAAAAGCTGTTTAATCACTACTGACCTTCACTTTTATCACAGACCTTCCCTTTTGTTCTTTTCTCACTTTCCCAGCCTCAACTTGTTTAAAACTTGTTAAATACTGCTTTGGCCACTGCACCAAATGGTGTATGGGAGAAGTATCTATTAATCTTGAACTTCTTGTAACTCTGACAAAAAGTCATCGACCTCATGTGTTAAATCTGTCATGCCTCAGATGCTGCCACGCCTGCTGAGTACGTCGTTTTCTATTCTTATTCCAGATTTCCACCAACTGCAATGGTTTGCTTTTGCTTAAATAAATTTCTTTATGTGTGTTTTGGAAAATAAAAAGTACCATCTTGATGGCTTAAAGGAAAATCTCAAGGAAAGAAGCAGAGTCTTGACCTGAAGCGGAGTTAATTAATTTCAGCAAGGGAAATGGTACTGGTCACATGAACAAATGAAGGTGTGTGGGGCAGGAAGAGCAGTGGAAATGTTCATAACTGGAACCTATAGAGACATGCTGAATGTTAGGTGTGAACATGGAAAGACGAGATGGATTGGATCTGCGTGTCACCACACCCTGTTGGCAATAAACTTTACGACTCCCACATGAACAAAGCATGAGGGCGTGGCTGCAGAACTACATCGCTGAGAGAGTTGATGACTTCAGAAAAATGGGTAAAAATAGTGCTGAATAATATTGTATTTAAGATCCCCCGAGGCGGAGTTGATGAAAGGGAAAAAGGAATAGAAAGAAAACCAAAAGTAATTCAGACAAATCTAAATTCAAAACATAATCCTCCAAATCCTCTTCCAAAAATGTCACGATAGCGAGAGAGTGTGGGGAAGCTACAATAATTTTTGGTTCCTCAATCTTTCAGTTCTTCAGCTAGTGAGTTGTTAGTTTTGTTTAAACTTTTGCCTGCTGCACTCTTACAAAGGGAAACAGGTTTCTCAGTACCGTGAGTTTTCAGTTTGTCAGTCATTTTGTTTATCTTGCGCTCCAGTCGTGCATATCTGGCAAACTCATCCATCATGCTGATTGTTGCCAACTCCTGCTTCATATTTCCAATTTCATATCTCATTTGGAGCTCAGTCTCTCCATCTTTTTGCAAAAGTTTGGCCACCTGAAAAAGACACCAGAATAAAAAAAAAGTGTGTTTAGTAAAGTACGACTTAAATACCTGTGTATTCAATTAGACACGCTTTGTGCCTCTTCAGCACAAAATCACAAGTGTTACAGTATAAAAGGCGGCCATTATGGTAAATTGCCATCTGCACCAGCTCTCTAAATAAGCATCATGACTTGGTGCCAACCTCCTGCCTGTTTCCCATACTCTTACATATTGTTTCTATTTAAACAATCATCTCGTGTCATCTTGAATGCCTTAATTGAACCTGCCTCCACCACACTTTCAGGCACTGCATTCTCGACTTGAATCACTTGTTATAGGTCAAAGACTTTTTTCCCCCTTGCATTTACTTCCTTTGCAAATCACTTATGTGCCCCCTTATTCTTGAGCATTGAGTGGGCGGTTTCTCTCCTATTTCTTCCATCCAGCATCCTCATAATTTTGAGGAAATATATCACATCTCCTCTCAGCTTCTTCTATTCAAGAACAGTACCAACATTTGACAATGGTACACAGGAGCAGAATTAGGCCAACTGGCCCATCTGGTCTGCTCCATCATTTGAGCATGGCCAATATATTTCTCAATCCCAGTCTCCTGTCTTCTCCACCTAACCCTTGATCTTCTTACTATTCAAGAATCTATTTAGCTGTCTTAAAAATATACAATAACTTGGCTCCCACAGCCTTCTGTGGCAATGAATTCCACAGGTTCTATTACCCTCTGGCTGAAAAAAATCCTCCTCAATTCAGTTCTCAAGGATTGCCCCTTCACTCAGACTGTTCAATTTATCCTCACTGAAGTTTCTCATAACTGGAGATTTCTTGTAGATGTTTTGCACACTCTCCATTACATTCACATTCTCCTTATGGCGTGGCGCTCAGTTCACAACACTCTAGTTGAGATCCAACAACTGTCTTATACAAATCAGTCATAATCTCAGTGCTTTTGTACTGTATGCTCCTACTAACAAGAATGAGGATACTGCATGCTTTACTGACTGTTCTCACTACCCATCCTTCCACCTTCAATGATCTGTGCACATGTACACCAAGGTCCCTACGCTCCTGCACCTCCTTAGAAATGCATCCTCTATGTTATTTTGTCTGTCTGTCTGTCTGTGTTCTTCCTACCAAAATGCAGCACCCCAGACATTTCTGTATGGAGTTCAACTGTCACCTATCCATTCACTGCACTAATCTGCGCATGCCCTTTTGGGGTTCTACACATTTACAGTTTACTTTACCTCTTTTCAGTTTAGTTCTTCCAAGCCTCAGAAAAATCCATAAAGTTTGAAATGATACCCTGCATACCATGGAAAAAATGAGGACTGCAGATGCTGGAGATCAGAGTGGAGACTGTGGTGCTGGAAATGCATAGGTCAGGCAGCATCCGAGGAGCTTATGTCCAAAATGTCAATTCTCATGCTCCTCAGATGCTGCCTGAACTGCTGTGCTTTTCCAGTACCACACTCTTGACCCTGCACATCATGATCAAGATCATTTGACTCTATCAGGAAAAGTATGGAAGAACTCCATTATAAATCTTCCTCTAGCCTGAATAATAACCAATGACCAATACTTGATTTCCTGAAGGAGCAAATTACTGGCGATGCTAGAATCTGTACTGAAAACAAAAAAAAATTCTAGAAATCAGTGGTTCAGGCAGCATCCATAGAAAGAGAAGATGCTAATGTCTAGATGACTCTTCAGAACTTTGTTTCCGATTATTTTATTATTATCTTGCAACATGAATTAAAATGTTTTTTGCATAAATCTCTGCATGGCACTGTATAGAGTATCTTCTGAAAGTTTATGTACACATCAAAACATCCAACACCACACTTAGAGAATGCAGGAGGCTGGCTAGGAGTGGGTGAGAATAGTCTTATGTTTTAAAAAAAAGGATAAGGATCTTAACAGCAGAGGCAGAAACAGATGTTAGTGAAATGGAAATAGACATTTAATTGTTAAGATTGGAATTTGATTGAAAGCTCATCCTCTGCTAGCTCTCCCTATTTAGGCTTATGTAGAATGTAACCACTTGGGCAGGGTTAAAACACTTGCAAGCACCTTCAAAGTGCTGAGTGGATAATCCTACTCAGCCTGAGCTCCCCACCATCTGTCTGCCTTCAGCAGAATTCCGTTCAGTTCATACATTAAGTGACAGACCCTGACTGCTTACTGGTAGTCTTAAAGATCTGTGCACCACCTGTAATTTACTAGACAGTGGAAAATTGCTGAGGTAGTCCTATCCAGACAAAAGAGAAAAATACGTCTCATCCTGGACGTGTGCATAACTTCAAGAGGTTCAATATCATTCAGGACAGGATAGCTGATTTATTGGACCCCTACCAACTGGATGTCCATTCAATTTTGACTGTAATACAAATAATCTACATGGTGCATTGTTGAAACTCACCCCGTAGTCTCAACTACCAAGCATAACATACAGAATCATCACCTTCAAGTTAAGAAGCCTAACTTGGGTACACATTAATATTTTCTATTGCCCCTGGATAAGAGTCCTGGTCTTTATTGTCCAATCCCTCTGTGGGATTTATTAGAGCAACTTGAGAAACAAATTAATGCTACCTTATTCACAACCTAAGTACAAACCTTGAAGCTCCCTTTGATATCGTACTAAAACATTAAATCACCAACTTCAGGTATAAATTTCAAAAACGGCAACAAAAGACTAACTTGAATTAACTTAATGAAGTTAAATGCCCAAATCTACAGATTATAGGATGCACTTTCACACTGTTCCTCACAACTCAAGGAGTTGGTTGGAGAAAATCCTGAGGGACAGGATTTAAATGTATTTGGAAAGGCAAGGACCGATTAAGGATAGTCAGCATGGTTTTATGTGTGGGAAATCATGTCTCACTAACTTGATTAGGGTTTTTTTGGAAGAACTAACAAAAAGAATTGATGAGGTGCAGAGGGGTGGACATGATCTATGGACTTCAGTAAGGCATTTGACAAGGTTTGCCATGGGAGACTGGTTAGCAAGATTAGATCTGATGGAATACAGGGAGAACTAGCCATTTGGATACAGAACTGGCTCAAAAGGTAGAAGACAGAGGATGGTGGTGGGGAGTTGTTTTTCAAACTGTAGGCCTGTGACCTGTGGAGTGTCACAAGGTTCGGTGCTGGGTCCACTACTTTTTATCATTTATATAAATTATTTGGATGTGAGCATAAAAAGTATAGTTAGTGAAGTTTGCAGATAACACCAAAGTTGGAGGTGTAGTGGTCAGTGAAGGTTACCTCAGATTACAACGGGATCTTGACCAGATGAGTCAATGGGCTTAGGAGTGGCAGATGGAGTTTAATTTAGATAATTGAGGTGCACTGCATTTTGGGAAAGCAAATCTTTGCAGGATGTACACACTTAATGGCAAGGTCCTAAGGAGTGTTGCTAAACAAAGACCTTGGAGTGCAGGTACATAGCTCCTTGAAAGTAGAGTCACAGGTAGGTAGGATAATGAAGGTGGTGTTTGGTATGCTTTCCTTTATTGGTCAGAGTATTGAGTACAGGAGTTGGGAGGTCATGTTGCGGCTGTACAGGACAATGGTTAGGCTACTTTTGTAATATTGCATGCAATTCTGGTCTCCATCCTATCCAAAAGGATGTTGTGAAACTTGAAAGGTTCAAAAAAGATTTAAGGATGTTGCCAGGATTTGAGCTATAGGTGGAGGCTGGGGCGGTTTTCCCTGGAGCAGAGGCTGAGGGGTGACCATATAGAGGTTTATAAAATCATGAGGGGCATGGATAGGACAAAGTCTTTTCCAGAACTAGAGGGCATAGGTTTAGGGTGAGAGGAGAAAGATATAAAAGAGACCTCAGGGGCAATATTTTCATGCAAAGGGTGCTGGGACCGCAGCTGTTTACAATATACATCAAAACGATTAGATAAAGGCATTAAAAGTAACATTAGCAAATTTGCTGATAACACAAAGCTGGGTGGCAGGATGAAATGTGAGGAAGATGTTATGTGAATACAGGGTGACTCGGACAGATTAGGTGAGTGGACAATTGCATGTCAGATGCCATTTAATGTGGATAAATGTGCAGTTATCCACCTTGGTGGCAAGAACAGGAAGGCAGATTACTACCTAAATGGAGTCAAGTTAGGTAAAGGAGAAGTACGAGATCTAGGTGTTCTTGTACATCAGTCAATGAAAGCAAGCATTCAGGTACAGCAGGCCGTGAAGAAAGCTAATGGCATGCTGGCCTTCATAACAAGAGGAATTGATACTGGAACGATGAAGTCCTCCTGAAGCTGTACAGGGCCCTGCCGAGACCGCCCCTGGAGTACTGTATGCAGTTTTGGTCTCCAAATTTGAGGAAGGACATTCTGGCTATTGAGAGTGTGCAGCGTAGGTTCACAAGGTCAATTCCCAGAATGGCAGGACTATCATATGTTGAAAGATTGGAGTGACTGGGCTTGTACACACTTGAGCGTAGAAGGATGAGAGCGGATCTGATTAATAATCTTATACGTCTCAAAGGATTGGACATCCTGGAGGCAGGAAGCATGTTTGCACTGATGTGGGGAGTCCAGAAGCAGAGGACACAGTTTAAAAATAAAGGGTAGGCCATTTAGAACAGAGATGAGGAGAAACTTCTTCACCCAGAGAGTAGTGGATATTTTGGATGTAGGTTTGCTCGCTGAAAGGTTCATTTCCAGATGTTTCGTTACCCTACTAGGTAACATCTTCAGTGGGCCTCAGGCAAAGCAATGCTGCAAATCCCTGATTTATATTTATACGTTTAGTTTTCTTTGGGTTGACGATGTCATTTCCTGTGGTGATGTTATTTCCTGTGTTATTTCCATCACCAGGCAATGACATCACCAACCCAAAGAAAATCAAACGTATATATAGAAAGCAGGAATTTTCAGCATTGCTTCGCTTGAGGCCCACTGAAGATGTTACCTAGTAGGGTAACGAAATGTTTGAAATGAAGCTTCTAGCTCAGCGAGCAAACCTACATCCAAAACCTCAACCTGAGCTACAAATCTTCTCAAAACTCACTAAGTAGTGGATATATAGAATGCTCTGCCCCAGAAGGCAATGGAGGCAAAGTCTCTGGATACTTTCAAGAAAGAGATGGATAGAGCTCTTAAAGATAGTGGAATCAACGGTTATGGGGATAAGGCAGGAACAGGATACCGATTGTGGGTGATCAGCCATGATCATAATGAATGGTGGTGCTGGCTGAAAGGGCCAAATGGCCTACTCCTGCACGTATTGTCTATTGTGTATGGAATGCACTGCCAGAGGAAGTGGTGGAGGCTAGTACAACTGCAACTTTAAAAGGCATCTGAATGGGTGTTAGAATAGGAAGGGTTTACAGGGATACCGGTCAAATGCTGACAAATGGGACGAGATTAGGATGGGATATCTGGTCAGCATGGATGTGTTGAACCGAAGGGTCTGTTTCCGTGCTGTACATCTATGACTCTGATTTTGTTGAGAAAGCAAATATCACAGGGTAAACCAACAGTACTGTTTTACAACTTAGTACCTGACTAGAGTAGCACAGCATTCCTTGCCATTCCATGGTTGGCAAAGCTGTTCTTTGTTGAACACTTTGCAATAGATAGCTGAAGACAGCACTGAGAAGTGAGGGAAACTGTCACTGGATTTTAAAAAAATTAATAGGAAAAAAGCCCCAAGTGACAAAAGAGTTCACTTTAAATTGAATCCTCATTTTCATAAGTCATAATCTTTATGTGACGTTGCAAAATATATCACTTCAGAAAGGAATTAAAACTAGAATAGGTAAAGATTCAAGCTGATTTTTACAAAAAAGTGTACAAGGTCTGAATACAAGGTCATCATATATTATATAGTATTTTTTTTAAAAAGAACTAGTGTCAGTCGAAAAACAAATCTTAGGATTGGGTTCCAACAGCAAATGGGAAAAGACCTTGTTGCCTAGAGCTGGATTTGAAAGTTAAATCACTCCCAATCCAATTTACGCACGCAAGATTAATTCCACACGTGGACCAGACTTACACCATCCTGCATCAGGAAAAGATGCAAACACAATCATTCTGGAAAGGTCAACAGTACTTTAGTTCCAGTCTACAATCTTATTAAGATACAAAAACTTGAAGGAACTCAATGTTACAACCAGACATTAATGGTGATGTTTTTTCCACATTAAAATTACATCTAGTAGATCTGTAGTTTTTCTAATCACTAAACTGTTTCAGTCCATAATGGAACCAAATTAATCTCAATCGAATTAATGAGACCTGATGAAATGAATGGACTCAGCAGCTGAAGAAAGTATTGGTTCCAGTTCAATTATATTTTGAGAAACTGTTCTTTCCATTTTGCTCCTCGGAGTCAACACTTTACAGAAAATTGACATCAAAACTGGCAAAAAATAACACACAATTGCCAATGCAGCACACACTAGTAAAGCAGTAGTGGGGTGGAGAGGAAGATACTAGTTAATGATTGACTTAAAAGTGGAGGGAACCTGAACAACTGGCTACATTTGTAATTTCCCATAATACAATATTCCAAGGTACAGATAAAAAAGTCTAGACAGTTGACTTGAAAATCGAGGGGTTTTCAGACTGAAAGGCAATGTAGGTCAATTAAAACAGGGATGATGAGAGAGATGTTGTGCAAGTTAGGATATGAGCAGCATTTTCAATTAGATAAGCTTTACAGGAGATACAAGATAAGGATAGATAGAGATTTTAGCAATAGGCCCAAGGCAGTATAAAGTTGAGTAATATGAGAGAAGGATGTCGGCAGTCTTGGCAACAGAGAGGATGTGGTATCAGAGACGCACCTCAAAGACAAAAAGGAATGGTACTATATTGGACATTTTTGACTCAATGTTTTACTTTTCATATGCACAGTGATCAGATGAGAGAAATCTAATGCAATATTATATTTGGGGCGGTATGGTGGCTCAGCGTTTAGCACTGCTGCCTCACAGTACCAGGTCCTAGGTTCGATTCCAGGCTTGGACAACAGTCTGTGTGGAGTTTGCACATTCTCCCAGTGTGTGTGTGGGTTTCCTCCCACAGGCACTGCTGCCTCTCAGTACCAGGTCCTAGGTTCGATTCCAGCCTTGGACAACAGTCTGTGTGGAGTTTGCACATTCTCCCAGTGTCTGTGTGGGTTTCCTCCCACAGTCACAAAAACGTGCAGGTCAGGTGAATTGGCATCAGTCAGAGGGAAATGGGTCTGGGTGGGTTACTCTTTGGAGGGTCATTGTGGATTGGTTTGGCCTATTTCCACACTAAGGAATCTAATCTAATCATAAAAGGAGTGGTTTTAGAAAATGTTAAGTGGAGGACTAATTGATCATAACCAAGTGGATGCTCATAATTCTATACCAATTGCATGAAAGCAAGCTAAGTTCAAGAAAATAATGAGATTCAAACTAAAGTTAAAAACAAAATAAAAAGCATACATTTTGACAACTCTGGAACCCTAAATTCGAAGTAAAGAAGGATGGGTAACCCACTTTCATCATTGTTTGGATTATATAATATACCAACCAACAGCATTTAGGATTTCAAAGCAAGTATTGTGCATAGATTCCTTTGTGAGTTTTATGTGCAGATAATTTTTTTGGGATAATGACAGCTGGTGGAACGGAAGAGGTTTAGTGAATAGTAAAGATTAATACATAGCCCAAAATGTTAATCTGGCTAAACAATGCATTGCTGGACATGAAGCAGACTGAACATGAATACAACAGTACATCAGCTCTTCTGAATACATATTTATCAATACTTTCTGGAAGAATTTAAATAAATCAGAATATTTTAGAAATTTCCAGAATTATAAATGCTATAGATTGTTGTGGTTCTGTTCACCGAGCTGGAAGTTTTTGTTGCAAATGTTTCGTCCCCTGGCTAGGCGACATCATCAGTGCTTGGGAGCCTCCTGCGAAGCGCTTCTTGGATGTTTCCTCCGGTGTTTATAGTGGGAAACGTTTGCAACAAAAACTTCCAGCTCGGCGAACAGAACCACAACAAGGAGCACCCGAGCTACAAATCTTCGCACAAACTTTGAATGCTATAGATATTCTGATAGATTGGGGCGAGGGCCAAGTTTGAAAACAGGAAAACTGAAAGAAAAGGGATGAGGACTTGGTCACATTGTTCAGGAGTCACATCATTTGCTTCCAGCAGTTAGAAGGAAACAGAGTTTATAGTTGGGAAATTGTGAAGAAAATGCAAAACATAGGACATGATAGGAGATTTTAAGCATCCTTTAAAATTACTGTTAAAGATAGTAGAGGGTGCTGAATTCTTAAAATACATGCAGAAAAAAATCTTGCAGCCTGTATGCAGCAAATCCAGCAAAGGACAGTTTGGATTTGGTACTAGGAATTTAACTTGGAGGTGGAAGTAGTATCAATGGAAAAACATTAGTGGTAGTGATCAATTAGATTTAGTAGTTATGAAATAAAGAATAAAATTTCAAAAAAAGCATACAAATTCCCTTGTCAGATCTGACAATTACTGTATACAAATCGCATCCCATTCTCCACAAGACATTACCCAATTTTAAGTACAGGTATGAAACTATTGCAATCTCCCAAGTCACAAACACAAGACAATTGAAAGTTTTTTCACTGCATCTACAAGAGTCTATGCTCGGAGGACTGTATCATACAAGGATAAACAGACAGCTAGTCCAAATTGGATCAGTATAAAGTCAAACACCAATTTTGATAAGACAGTTGATTCTACATAGCACACCAGTTACAGAAACATAAGGTGGCATATGGGCATTTAGAACAAAGAGGATACTGGTGATGTCAGATGTAGCCTTGCAATCAGACTTAGCCCAATTTGCCAGCAATTGGCCCATATCCCTCTAAACCTTTCCTATTCATGTACCCATCCAGATACTTTTTTTAAAAAAAAGTGTTGTAATTGAACCCATCTCCACCACCTCCTGTAGCAGCTAGTTCCCTCTCTACTTAAACCCATGCCCCTGAGTTTTGGACTCATCTAACCTGGGGAAAGACCTTTCTATTCACCCGATCCATGCCCCTCATGATTTTACAAACCTCTAGAAGGTCACCCCTCAGCTTCAGATGCTCCAGGGAAAAAAGTCCCAGCCCATTCAGCCTCTCTCCATAGCTCAAATACCAGCAGGATCCTTGGAAATCTTTTCACCACCTTCTCAAGTTTAACAACATCCTTCCTACAGGAGGATGACCACAATTTTGTGCAGTATTCCAAACGTGGCCTCATCCTTGCCCTGAACAGCCATAACATGACATCCCCACTTCTACACTCAGTGTTTTGACCAATGAAGGCAAGTGTGCCAAATGCCTTCTTCATCACCTTGTCAACCTATGAATCCACTTTCAAAGACCTACGCATCTGCACTGCTAGGTCTCTGTTCAGCAACACTCCCCAGGGCCCCATTGTTAACTGTACAAGTCCTGCCCTGGTTTGCCGTACCCAAAATGCAACACCTCACATTCACCCAAATTAAACTCCATCTGCCACTCAGCCCATTGGCTCATCTGACTATGATCCTGTTGTGTTTTGAGATAATCTTCTTTACTGGCCACTACACCTCCAATTTTGGCATCATCTGCAAACTTACTAACCATACCTTCTATATTGACATCCAAATAATTTATAATAAAAAAGTGATGAAAAGCAGTAGACACAGCACCAATCATTGTGGCACATTGCTGATCAGTCCTCCAGGCCAAAAAGCAACCCTCTACAACCACTACCCTCTGTTTTCTACCTTCAAGTCAATTTTTTATCCAATTGGTTAGATCCCCCTGTTTCCACGTGATCTAATCTTACTAATCAGTCTACCATGCAGAATCTTGTTGAATGCTTTGCTGAAGTCCACATAGATAACATCTACTGCTCTGCCTACATCACGCTTCTCTGTTAGCGCTTCAACAAACTCAATCAAGTTAGACAGACAATTTCCCACGCACAAAGCCATGCTGACTATCCCTAATTCAATCCTTGTCTTTCCAAATGCATATAAATCCTGTCCCTTAGAATTCCCTCCAACAACTTGCCCACCACCAACGTCAGGCTTACCAGTCTACATTTCCCTTGCTTTTCCTTAGCACCTCAGTGTGACTATCAATGATACAAATATTTCAGCAAGGGGTCGTATAATCCCTTCCCTAGCTTCCCACAAAGTTTAGATTACATTACAGTGTGGAAACAGGCCCTTCAGCCCAACAAGTCCACACCGCCCCGCCGAAGCGCAACCCACCCATACCCCTACATTTACCCCTTACCTAACACTATGGGCAATTTAGCATGGCCAATTCACCTGACCTGCACATCTTTGGACTGTGGGAGGAAACCGGAGCACCCGGAGGAAACCCATGCAGACACGGGGAGAATGTGCAAACTCCACACAGTCAGTCGCCTGAGGCGGGAATTGAACCCGGGTCTCTGGCGCTGTGAGGCAGCAGTGCTAACCACTGTGCCACCCACGGGAAAGTTCTGAGAAACACCTGATTAAGTCTCAGGGATTTATCTATCATTTTGCTTTTTAAGACCTTCAGCATTTCTTCACGAATATGAAATGTTTTCAAGACATTTCCCTAAGTTCCCTAGCTTCCAAGTCCTTCTTCACAATAAATACTGACAAAATATTTGTTTAGTACCTCACCAATCTTCTTTGGTTCCTCATGTAGATAGCCACTCTGATTTCTTCTCCCCCTAGTTCTTTGGATTCTCCTTAACTCTTAATTCTAAAGTTAAGTTTCAAAATCTATTCTTAAAAGAAATCACCATGAGTCAGAAATACATAGTTATTAACTTTGACACAAAAAAACCCTAAATATACAATAACTGATTTTAATATACTTCACAGTTTACATCAATGTAAAACCATAAGAGTAGGAGCTGAAATTAGGCCATTCATTCAATCATGGCTGATATGTTTGTCAACCCCATTCCCCCACTTTGTCCCCATAACTTTTGATACTCAAGAACTTCTCTATCTCAGTCTTAAATATACTCAATGACTTGGCCTCCACAGCCTTCTGTGGCAATGAATTCTGTAGATTCACTGTTCTCTGGCTGAAGAGGTTTCCCCTTATCTCCACTCTAAAAAAGGTCTTCCCTTTACTGCAAGGCTGTGCCCTCGGGTCCTAGTCTCTCCTATCAATGGAAACATCTTCCCAACATCTACTTTGTCCAGGCCATTCAGATTTCTCTATGTTTCAATTAGATCCCCCCATATCCTTCTAAACTCCATTGAGTATAAACCCAGAGTCCTCAAACATTCCTCATATGTTCAGCTTTCCCTGGGACCATTCTCATGCACCTCCTCTGAATGCACTCCAGGGCCAGTTCATCCTTCCTGAGAAATGGGCCCAAAACTGCACACAATACTCCAAAGGTGGTCTGACCAGAGCCTTATAAAGCCTCACATATCCCTGCTTTTATATTCAAAGTCCTCTTAAAAATAAATGCCATCACTGCCTTCCGAACTGGTGGCTCAACCTGCAAGTTTACCGAGAGAATTTGAGACTAAATTGTTTCCAACTGCAGAAAGATAGAGGACAGTACAAATTTGATGCATTTGGTAAAGGTAACAAAAAGATGACAGACTTTTTTTTAGGATTTTCAATGCACTACCTTATGAGTCATGGAAACTACTTAATACATAAATATTTGAAAGAGAAAAATATTGCATGTTTTTGAGAAAACAGACACCGAGTGTGACTAACTGGACTGCTAAACACCGAAGATTACAAAATGTTTAGAAGGAATGCAGGCAAGTGCTTTTCAGACTATCCCAACACTCACCACAACTCCAACCCCACTGATGACATTTCCCATATCATTTACAGTTTATAACAATATATACACACCCACACACAGAAACAAGGTATCACTTAATTAGCATGTAGCCATTACCTATACCCCAATTCCACAGGGCTTTTGCCCGAAATGTCGATTTTCCTGCTCCTGCTGCCTGAACTGCTGTGCTTTTCCAGCATCTGCAGTCCTTGTTCTTACCCAATTCCACTGGGCCTCATGCATCCATGCCAGACCCGACTAGATAATAAAAAAAAAGACTGCATTTCAAAAGAAAAAGCCAGTACTGATTTGATAGGTTCTATCACGGCCTAACCTGGGAGAAAGTGAAGACTGCAGATGCCGGAGATCAGAGTTGAGAGATTGTGCGGTGCTGGAAAATTACAGCAGATCATGCAGCATTCGAGGAGCAGGAGAATCGATGTTTCGGGCAGAAGCCCTTCATCCTGGTGGGACATGGATAGGGTAAATAGGCAAAGTCTCGTCCTTGGGGTCGGGGAGTCCAGAACTAGAGGGCATAGGTTTAGGGGGAGAGGGGAAAGATATAAAAGAGACCCAAAGGGCAACTTTTTCACACAGAGGGTGTATGGAACGAGCTGCCACAGGATGTGGTGGAGGCTAGTACAATTGCAACATTTAAAAGGCATCTGGATGGGTATATGCATAGGAAGGGTTTGGAGTGATATGCGCTGGGTGGTGGCAGGTGGGACTAGATTTGGCTTGGGATATCTTGTCAGCATGGACAAGTTGAACTGAAGGGTGTACATCTCTATGATTTGGGTTAGCTGCTTAGGTCTCTAACCTTTGCTTCTCAAGAGATCATTAAATGAATGACTGGTTGTTCCACAGGTATGAAATAAGCCAAAGGATGGGGTCAGCACTTAAAGCTTCAAAAGGTATTATGGAATTATAAACACAGACAATATAAATGACATAAGAAGTTGCTGGAACAGCTCAGCAGGTCTGGCAGCATCTGCGAATAGACATCAAAGTTAACGTTTTGGGTTTGGTAACCCTTCCTCAGAATTTAGATTTTGCCCATTTTTAATTTAATATAAATGACAGTTGTCTGCTAATTTATTGCTTTAGACAGGTTAAATATATCAAGCTTTAGATATGACCAGATGTGCGTGTTGAACTAGTAATATAATGATCATAATTTGATTTTCTGATTAAAAAAAAGCAAGATCTCTTATTAGATCTCAGCAAGTTTAAAACTGGTTGCATCCACAGTTGATTTAGTTAAATTCTAATCAGAATTGCGCTGATTAAAATGTAAGTGTGCTTGCTTCAACCAGTTGAATTGCATAAGAAACTAAATATTAAGTCATGTTTTCCTAATCCAGAATATGAAAATAATTGTCCAGGTATCAAAGAAAAGGAATTTCAAAAGCAGAATTAATCAATATTGCACATTTTTCAATAGAATGAAAATGACTGTTCAACTTAAAACCCCCAGTAGATTTACATTCCTGTTGCCCTGTTAAGTCAGCATTTGTAACATTGCTCCTTTAAACAACTAAATGCAAGGGCATGACTGTAAAATAATGCTGCAAATCAGGTAGTATTGTACATGGAACTCTGAAGGAATGCAGTTGACTCACAACTATACCTGTCACATTAATGCAATGGTCAAAAATTAAAACCACTAAACTATTCCTGAGCATTTTCATTTGGAATGTGCAAACCTTAAAACAATGTTAAGGCTCAAGCACAACATCTTTAATAAATTTACATTCTTCACAAATAATTTAATGATTCTTCAGACTGCACCCTCCAACAAATACTAAAATGCTCACCTCACTAAATAAACATTTAGTCCAGTCCATAGCAATGGTCATTGGAGACCCCAACATATTACAACAGACGATTGCAAGCTATGTATCCCCACTAACGTGACCATACGTATGGTGTGACTTACCCCATTCCTTCCTATGTGCCAGTAGAGATAACTGTTGTACTAATTTGCTTTCCTCCTCATAATCTACATTTTCTCTGACAATATGATTTCCTTAAAAAGCATCTCAAATCTCAATTCTGATTAGAGATTTCATATTTCAGTATTGTTTAGGATTTAGGCTCCAGTCTAAATGGAGGCATGGATTCTTATCCCACTACTGCCACATGCACTGTTGGTTTTTGTCGCAGACTTGGTGGGCCGAAAGGCCTGTTCTTGTGCTGTATTGGATAATACAGCAATTAATTTCAAAATGCAAAGGGTTCAAAAAGGTCTCCGAATGAAGTTACACACACACACACAAATGCTTTGATCCCACACTGCAACTCCTGCATTTCAGGTGACTGTGAACTGCAATTTTGTATCCTCACACTTTCTCAATGAAGTTCAAGTAGTGGCAAAAACAAAGTGAAGGAACAAATCATAGCAGTATAAATCAGTCAGCATGTTCTGAGAAAAAGGAAGCATGCCACCATTCAATTTTTGTTATCCATTTTGCTAGTATATTTTAATCCTTAGCCAAAAAATTTAGCCCACTTCATCTCTTTTGGATCTGACGATTGTACCCAACAGAATTGGTAATAAATGGTTTGACACCGTTTCAAATAAAAAATATACAGCACGTTGTGAAGTTGTGAGCCTTCATTTCATCCTGGAAATATTTCTGGGAGAGGATACAGAAGAAAAATTGGTAGTTTGCCCCTCCATTTCAATCTCAAAAATGGTTAAAGTCAAAAAGAAACTTACTTATTTTTAAACATTGATCTACTGAACTTGCTCTTCAATTAGCAATATTTAATTCAGCAATGTCAATTTTAATTAAGCATCAAGTTGCCAGAAACATTTCAAATTTGAAGAAATTAATTTCTGAACCTTCAACTCATTCAATCTGTACATGACAAATATTGAACATATTAATTTCACCACTGAACCCGTAGACAATAAAATTAAACTATGAAAACATTTTGTTGTAACATTGCCTAAACCACCATTTAAAGTCTTAGTTTCTGAAGGTATTAGTAGCTATGTTTAACATAATACCCAATTTACTGTATCTTTTTTGTAATCACAATCTGGATTTTTAAAAAGAAATCATTGTAAATTTTATTCATCTTCCTTAAACCACATAATAAGTCACAGATCATAAAGTTTCAGTCTACAAAAAGGCAAATAAAAACCACAGGCTTCCAGAAACGTACTGTACATATTTCCCCTAGCTGTTGGCAATTACAAGCGAGACCCCCCACGATAAGAACTGCGGTTGATATAAATCAGAAACAAGAAACTGCTGGAAAAAACTCAGCAGGTCCGGCAGCATCTATGGAGAGAAATCAGAGTTTAGCGTCAGGTCCAGTGATCTTAATTTAACACAAGCATCATTCATTGCAGTTTATGACACACTTTAATCCACAGATTTAAATAACTCTGGCTCCATTTGTAAATACAGTATAAAGTACAAGTGACTTAACATTGTTGAAAAGGAATCGCTACTGAGAACGTTTGCTTTAAATGCGTTTTATGTTTATATAAGGACAGCAACGTATCTAAATTATACAAAATATCTTCCAAAATTTTACTGCGTTTTACACACCTAATTAAACATTTTTCTTCATTGCAATATCTGTACAGAAAAAAAACATTAAAATGTGTAATATATATACTGCATTTTTTACAAAAGTACTCAACTATCATTGTTAGTCTAGACTTGCAAACAAATACTTACAAGTGAGGAAAGGGTTGGCAGTAGCATCTTGAACAGACTACATAACAAAACTGAGCCAAGCACTAACAACCACGCACAGCTCTCCGCCATGTTGCTATCATTTAACCCCACCCAAAAAAAAGCTCACGGTTACAGCCGCAAATGGAGTTAAACTCCAGTCATTCCTCGCAAATGGTACCCTCCACTAATAACGAATTTCATCAGTAAGGCAATTTGAGTGGAGCACAACAATTTTTTAAAAAACTACAGGGGAGGGTTATAAATGATTTAATGCATACACGTTAGAAATAATCGCTTGGATTTGAAATTTGCAATCACAGATGGGTTTCACTATGCCTTTGTTGAAAACAGCAAAACGTGTAGAAACCAGAGAGCGAAACAGCTTCCAATCAGCATTGCTTCTCTCCACGTACCCCCCCCCCAAAAAAAAACATCAAACAGGCCGCACAGCGCGGGGCTGCGAGATTGACAGCCATTCTGCACCAATCAACTCGCTATCTATGTTTTGAATGCATGTTAATACGATTGGACAGCCAATCGGCGCCCGGGACTTGGCATCATGTTCGGTGATATTGAGTGAAGGAACGAATCTGGTTCGAACTAGTTGGTTTGGATGTATTAACGTTCCATACTTGTATTGTAACAAGGTAGTTGCATAGGATCCGGGGTTTGGCAGCGCAACTTGATGTTGTAGGAGTGAAATCTGCTTGTGTATTAGTTATCTTGCATTCCAATTTTTTTTAACGCAGAAAAATATTTTATACAAATTCTCCAAACATGCCTAAGAAGGCGGTGAGTAGATTTTAATTGATATTTTTCGAGGGGGGAACAAATGGATTTATAAAAGGGGTGGCGAAAGATATTGCGAGTGTATTAAATGTTTGACTTTTTAATGGAATTGTATTCTGAATTCTGCAACGTTTGGCTTTAAAAAATACCCTTTAAAAAAATTCTGTTGCGACGAAGTGTACCAGAATCTTTTTTAAAACTGGAGCAAACCCTTTCCAGAAGCAGACTGGAAAATTGCGCTTCCACCAATTCTGTGAAAGGTCAAAATCTTGTCGGTAAATTAAAGTACATTGTTCCACACACAACCGCACGTGCATAAAAGTGTTGAAAATGTTTTCTTCGCGTATTTATTTTTACAGACGGGCTTTTCTAGGAGACAAAGGTGTGTGGGGGTGGGCGCGAAATGGTAAAGAGCCATGTTGATTTAGGTTGCTGTTGTTCATTCTGCAAACTGGGCAGCTCCATTCAGAATCTGGAATATTCTGTAACCCTTTGGAGGGGTGAGAATGCAGTACGGAGTTCTGAAGTTTGTCCAGCAGGTTACAAATAGGCGGGAAGGATTTGCATTACGTCCCTTATTGCGCTCTGCATCATCCCCCTTACGCATGTTTCTTCGATCTTCCGGACTACTATGTTTGCAAACATTTCGGCAGTATCGTCCTGGTTCTCCAGGCTTTTTTTTTCTCCATGACGTTGTTGCTTGCGCTATTAAATTAGTTATTTTTGTAACTGCTGTTTTTTTTAATTTAACAGGCCGCTGATACAGTAATAGACAAAGTAAGATGCATTTTCATTAATATTGCTGTCAACTTTGTTTACGATTATAGTCTAGAGTTACAAATCTGATTTAAATCGCAATTGTACAAAAGGTGTTAAAACATTATTTGGAAAAGTGCACACTAATTGCTGATTATGAATCACTAGTAAGATTATTGAAATTGTCTAAATATTATAAACGTAGTTTGAAATTCTGTTTTATCTCGAAGCAATGTGTCATTGTTCCTCTCTATATCGCACTACATCACTACTGAAAATGCAAATTGATTACTAGATTTGTTTCTAGTAAAGCCAAGTTATGCTGCCTTTCTCTCAAGTTATCAGAGAATAATTTTTTGGCAACCTCGATTCAGCTTTTTCTTTGAATTTTAAGAAGCTGAGCTTCATTGCAGAGATATTTATGTTGAAGTATGTCTGCAACATATCGGAGTTGAATTCAAGATGACAATGTGTGGAGAAGGTCTGCATTTTTATTGTATAAACTGACTAATTATTTGTTCTCTTGTAGTCACTACCAGCACCAGGTTATATGCAATTGAGGAAGGTAAGGCATAAAACTAATTTTAATTTTTATTCAAGTGAAGTTCTTTTGTAAAATATGATTGACTTTTTAACCTTCTACCTTCTCAGAGAAGTATAAAACCACCCAAAGAAAACCCAAAAAAGAAAGCGACTCCTCAAGTGAGTTTCAGTTCGTTATCAATTCTAAATTTTTTTTTCCCCTGAAATATTCCCTAGAACTGCCTTTCTTCTGCAGAAAAAAACCAAGGCCAGAGCAGCCAAAGCAAATCCACCACAAGCTAATCAAGAAGCCACTGATGATTCTGTACCTGCAGAAAATGGTGAACGGAAAAACAATGAGGTAAATAAATTAATCAAAATGATCATATGAATTTTTGTTTACTTTGGATATTAATGCAGATTCATATTTTTCAGGCACCCATTGCTGGAGAGAATGAAGCCAAGTCAGAATAACATCTGTCTTGCCCCTTATCATTGGTCGATGTACCTCTTGTACAATTCAGAGGAATATTTTTATCAACTATTTTGTAAATGCAAGGTTTTAGTAGTTCAAAAATGGGCAACGCCATTTTGAAATAGGAGGGAATCCCAACACAATTACACCGTTCTTTCTTCCCCACCACCTGTTTTCCATCTAAAGAAGCTAATGTGTGTAAATGTTAATTTTTTTTATATTAAAGATAAGATAAAATAAAATTGTGTACTTGGATGTTACAGGAATTTTGCCATGAAATCCACAAACACACTGGTGAGCCATGTTAGTGAGTTTGAAAGTCAGTTTTTAATCCAGATATAATGTAACATTCCATGGGCAAGGGTGGGACAGTTTATTATCCTGACTGTTGTGGACATTTTAAAAGAACTGAAAAAACTGGCTTTTCTCAAAATTTTAGACTTATTTGTATGTTAAACAACAAAGGTTAAGTAACTTATGTGCCCATTGTTTGAAATTTTAATAACTTTTGCCTCCAAATCTGCTTTAGTCATGGATTTCCCTCATAGACTGTGTGGCAATATTGTCTGGACAATATCTGTGATAGTATTTCTTGGACTTCCTTTTTTCTTCTGTGAAACTGCTGTGAATGGGTTCAGTAAGATAGCTTTGGGGGTTTATAGTGTGATATGTCAGCAGTATGAATAGGTTAATTACCTACCGAAAGTTCTGACTGCCATGCGTGCATAACAGATGTTATACATATTTGGTCAATGTTCCCATAGTTACTTAAGTTTTCAAAACATCATGCTGAAAGGTCACTGAAACTTTGGAATTATGGTATTAACATTTTTAACTACAAGTATTTTGAAACATTTCTTCCTATTTCGGTACAGGTTCTGTGTAGGATTGTACAGACTGTTCATAGCTGTATCTGTGTAATGGTGAATTTAAAAAAAAAAAAAAAATCAATAAAATACATGGCTTAAGTGTGGACTTTGTGGATTTTTAGGTCATAGAAATGGGCTGATCTTTTTTGGGGGAAAAAATGGTGTTGAGAAACATTAATTTTTAAGAAAAATAATTATTCACAAAGCTTTCTTGGAACAATGTATCATTAAAGTGATTAAAACAATTCAAAGGCGTCTGGAACTTTGTCAGGGAATATTTGCCACTGAACTACATGAAGAAATATTGGGACAGTTGACCCAAAACTTAGTCAAAGAGGTAAGTTTGAAAATAATTCTTAGAGGATGGAGGAGATTTGATTTGAGGAAGAAACTGGATAGTTCATGGCTTGGCTTGCTGGAGGCATAGCTGTTCAGATAGGGTGAAGGTAATTGGACAAAAGTGAGGACTGCAGATGCTGGAAACCAAAGTTTTTAGATTTAGAGTGGTGCTGGAAAAGCACAGCAGGTCAGGCAGCATCCGAGGAGCAGGAAAATCGACGTGTACTCTTTGGTACCTTCTCCCCACCCCATTTATCTCTCCTCTCTGGAGGCTCCCTACCTCTATTCCTGATGAAGGCCCGAAACTGCAATTGTTTTTTTTTTTCCTTTTTTTTTTCATGCTCCTCGGATGCTTCCTGACCTGCTGTGCTTTTCCAGCACCCCTCTAATCTAAACTGAGGGTAATTGGAATCTGTACAATTGAAAGGGTACATCATTCTATCAGGGTTATAAGCCTATGTTATAGAGTTGGTATGGGACATGTCCATAAGTGCATTTGAACACTGAGGATTTTGAAATCAAAATATTTTTAATTGGGAGTTAATGTATGCCAGAAGTGTGGGTGATGAATGAATGAATAGGACTTAGTGTCAAGTTGGGTTCAAGAACAGTTTTGAATGAGCTAGGATTAATGGAGAATGCTTATGGTGGGAGGGCAAAGTCTAACCTGAGGGAATAAGTATGTAAATATCTGATTGAAAGTTTGGATTTTGCAAAGAATATTAGTAATGCAGGAAGGATACTTCTGCTTGGCTAAAATAAACTTCTTACTTTTGTGCTATCTGATATCAGAAGAACTTAACTTTCCAACTTATGGTGATAACGACATGCAAATTCCAACATCTGTCTTGGACCTTTGGTACAAGTTGTGTTGTGAAATCTTCAAGATTTAATGATGGAACAAAATCAGAAATTGCTGGAAAAACTCAGGTCTGTCAGCATCCATGGAGAGAAGGAAGCGCTAACATTTTGGGTTCAGTGACCCTTCAGCCTAGATTATAGCCAGGAAAAGGTTGATGATAGAGATGGGAGTAGGTGGAGATGGAGCCCAGAGCAAGAGAGAAAAAACAGTTTGGGCAGACAAAAGAATGAGCCAAGGTCAGCCTGGGAAAATGAATAAGTTGCTAATGGAAAACATTAGTGGCTGGCAATGGGTTGTGTGTGGTAGCAGCCAATGTAATAATAGGGTGTGATATGTAGTGGTTGGAGTAAAGACATGGGAGAAGGTGCTTAAGTCCTAAAATTATTGAATTCCATACTGAGTCCAGAAGGTTGCAGGGTTCTCAAGTGGAAAATGAGGTTTTTCCAGCTTGTGTTGAACTTCAGTAGAACACTGTAGCAAGCCTGAGACACCAATGCTGGCTAGGCAACATGCAATGAGAAGCTGAGGGGTATTTTTGTGGACAGAACATGGGTGTTATGCAAAGTGTTTGCCCAGTCTCTGTCTGAGCTTCCATCTCCCCAGCATAGAGGAGACAATATTGTGAGCGATAAGTAAATGATGGATTTAATGTTGGTATCATACAAAAGCAATGGATGGCTTTTGACATTTTTAGTGGTAATTCTTCCAATTTGATTACTTTGTAAATTTTGCAGCAGGGTCCACAGACAATGGTCTGGAGTTTAATCTTACAGTTCACTTAAATCTGAATGTACATGTGCTCTGTTTGTACTTTGAATTGAATTTATCCTGATTTTTGATATCTGATCAGAATACTGAGTTTTGAGTAGAATGTTCAAGTATTTTTCATATAGATGTTGAAACCTATTTTGTTTTAAGGCATTTACTAATGTTAGGTATATGGTTGTATTTGTGTCAACAGTCCTCTTAACTTTGAATTCACTGAATCTAACAATTGGCAGTGCCTTATAATTGCCTAGATGTTTTCCTGAACGTCATTCTCGATTTTAATAACTGCACATTTTAGAAATCTTCTTTGTCTGCTAATTGTTTATGACATCTGGCTGTGAAAATGATAAATGAAATCGTTCTTTAAAGGGACCATTGGCTAGTGATTGGAACGGAGACCAAAGTGAATGAGATTTAGAATGAATTAGTGGTTAAATCTCCACTAGGTTCAAACTTTGAAAAAAAAATCATATTTAGATTTGATGATTTTTCAGTTAGGCAGAATTTTCAGTAGTCATTAAGAAATTCTCATCTGTTTCGGAAAGATATTCAGTGACCTGAGACGGAACATGAAGAGGACAGACTATATTAGTTTTGGTTTCAATGAGCCATTTTAAAAAAAAAAAATCCAATCTAACAACACATGAAACTAAGGTAAACCAGGAAAGGAGAAGCAGGTTGCTCTTGGCTCCAGAGTCAGCTTTCATACATGTTGGAGAAGCCCAGCTTAATTTTTCCTATTTAATTCTTGGGAATAGAGCATTACTGCCAATGTTTGTTACCCTTCAGAGTGTTTGTGGGTCACTTTAACTACAATAGTTCAATGTTGTGAAGTACATGGAACTTCCCACCTGAAAGCATTGCATGTTTTTGACTGGTTTTTAAGCAGTAGTAATCTGTCCAAATCATGATTCTCTGAGGTGATCGTGTTCCTTACACCCCTTGTTCTTTGGAGATGTTGCTGAAGAAACTTGGGCAATTTGCTGCCATTCATGTTTGTAACTGATGTCAAGACAAATCATTTATGGGTCGTCTTAATTCAAACCCTGCTGCTTATACCTTTGGGTAAAAAGAAAAGTACATTTTTCTGCTTAAAATAAATTTGAAGTAGATATGTTTGTTACTCTCTGGAAATACAGGCAATTACTTGAGTACATAACTGCATATTTCAATCAACAAAGATTTGCAAAGATAGATGTTTTTTTAAAAAAACTGCTGTTTTTGTCAGCAAAGATATCACCATCCCATACTATTACACATTTACCTTTTTACAACTTTCCACTGATGACAGTCCTGCCAAATCAGCCAAACAATGCATCTTGTCCTCTAATGTAAATTCCTTTTCCTTTGTTATCTATTCTGTAACCCAGAGAGCATTAAGATGCCCATGTGATACAGCTGTGATTTATTAGGCCACTTTGAAAAGCAGTTAAGAATCACATATTGCTATAGGACTGGTCCAAACACTGGAGAACCACTAAGTTCTTGCACAACAGTCCCATGATTTTTGTAGTTTTTTTTTTGTCCGTATAAATTGTTAAGACAATTGAAAATTTAACTCCTGATGGGATCCATAGAACCTTTACTGTGTGGAAGCAGATCATTCAGCCTCTTGAGTCCCCACCGACCTTCGAAGAGCATCTCACCCCCACTCCTCTATGGTATCCCTTTTAACCCTGCGTTTCCCATGGCTAATCCACTGACCCTGCACACTATCGGGGCAATTTAGCATAGTCAATCCATCTAACCTACATGTTTTTGGATACTGTGAGGGAACCAGAGCACCGGGAAGAAACCCACACAGACACTGGGAGAATGTGAAAAGTCCACAGTCACCTGAGGCTAGAATCAAACCTGGGTCCCTGACACTGAGGCTGTTGTGCTAATCACTGAGCTATTGTATTGCATGTTCTACATGAATGTATGCAATTTTTGAGCAAAGTGCAATGTAACTCTGCAAGTACAAATTCACCACACAAAATATATGTGTGCATGTGGTCTGTGTGTGTGTGTCTGTCTGGGGTGGGGGTTGTGAGTGTGAGATAGAGAGTGTGTGTGTGTGTAGTGAGTGCAGAGTGTCTTAAGTCTGTGAGGGGGTGCATGTGAGAGTGTGTGTCTATAAGGGTGTGTGTGGGTGTCTGTGTGTGTATAGTGCAATGGTGATCACCTGTAATGTGACATGAACCCAAGGTCCCCATAGGGAGGGCCTCAACCGGGACCTTGGGTTCATATCACATTACAGGTGATCACCATTGCACTACACATACACCCTTAGACACACACACTCCCACACACACCCCCCCACAACTTAAGACACTCTGCACTCACTACACACTTTCTCACACTCTCAACCCCCATCCCAGACAGACAAAGACCCACATGCACACA
>NC_057721.1:61385210-61393456 GCF_004010195.1 Chiloscyllium plagiosum | reverse complement strand
GGCTAACACCTTCAACATATTGTCTAGCTATCACCATTGTTAACAGCTAACCTGAGAATGCAACTTTTTTTGAAAAAAAGGGTTTTGTGATTTAAACAAGAAAGAAGTGAAACTATCACTGTATTCTAACAGATGAAAGGCTTAACAACCAATTTTGCAATGTATAATTTCAGTTACATCACACTGCAAATTTTTGCTATAAATTCTGTGTTACAATCGAGCCCTCCACAATCACCTGATGAAGGAGTGTTGCTCCAAAAGTTAGTGTGCTTCCAATTTACCTGTTGGACTATAACCTGGTGTTGTGATTTTTAAATATGGATTGAAGTTTGGATGGTGTGGGACTTCACTGAAGTATTATGGCATAGCAGGAGGCCATTTAGCCCACTGTATCTGCACCAGCTCTCTCAATAAGCATAATGATTTAGTGTCATTATCCTGTCTTGTTCTCCATACCATACATCTCATTTCTAGTTAAATAATCATCTAATGTCCTCTCTAATGCTTCACTTGAACCTGCCTCACCATATTTCCATGCTGTGCTTTCCAGTCGGAATAAACTTCTTGAATTTTTTTTCTCAACATATTTTCAACTGTTGTGAATCAGTTCAAATCTGTGCCCTTTTTTTGTCAATTGATGTTTTATTTTGAGCAGGAATAGCTTATCTTTTTGTCCAGTCCCCTCATGATTTTGCAAACTTCTTACAGATCTCTTTATTTTCTCTCCAATCTATCCTCTTCCCTGGAAGTTTTTCTTCCCTGGAACTATTCTTGTAAATCACTTGTACACTGTCCCCAATACACTCAAATTCTTATAATGTGGCACCCACAGTGGCGCTCCATACTCCAGATAAGGTTGAACAAGTCTCCTTGCTCTTGTATTGTACGCTTTTAAGAATAAAGCCTGTTTTAACTGCTCTCTCCACCTATCCTGTTCAACCATATGTGCATGTACACACCCAGTTCCCTGAGCTCCTGCATGCTCTTGAGCATTGTACCCCTGTCTGTCCGTGTCATTCCACCTAAAATGCATTTCCGTGGAGGGAACCTTGCTTGATGCCCTTGTCTACCTCACCAGTAGAGGTCACATATGAAATAATTCACATTGTAGCCATGTTGCATAAGTGATAAAAGCAGTTATTAAAAAAAAAAGCTTGTTTTGCCTTGGATGTTCAGGTTTGTTGTCAGAGCTGTAATCATATGGAAGTAGAGAGTATATCCTTGCTCTCCTGGTAGAAAAGCTTTGGAATTAGTAAGTTTGCAGACAATACAAAGTTTGGTGGAGTTGTGGATAGTGTAGATAGTTGTCAAAGGATGCAGATCTAGTTGCAGAAATGGCTGGAGAAATGGCAGACCGAGTTTAATCTGGGTAAGTGTAAGATGCTGCACTTTGGGTGATCAAGTGCGAAAGTCAATAGGGCCCTGAACAGCATTGATGTACAGGGATCAAGTCCATAGATCCCTGGAAGTGTATGGCATGCTTACCTTTATTGGTCGGGGAATTGAGTAAAAGAGTCAGGATGTCACGTTGCAGCTTTATAAGGCTTTGGTTAGGCCACGACTTAAAAGTATTACATTAAATTCTCGTCGTCACATCACAGGAAGTATAGGGAGGCTTTGGACAGATTGCAAAAGAGGTTTATCAGGATGCTGCCTGGATTAGAGGGTATGAGCTAAAAGGAGAGGCTAGAAAAATTCAGTTTGTTTTCTTTAGAGCAGTGAAGGCTGAGGAGAGACTTGGTAGAAGTTTATAAAATTACGAGATACATAGATAGGGTTGACAGTCAGAATCTTTTTTACCAGAGTTGAAAATCTAATACCTGGGGACATGCATTTAAGATGAGAGGGGCAAAGTTAAAAGGAGACATGAAGGGCAAGTTTTTCAGAGTCTGAAATGTGCTGCAGTGGATGGTGATGGAGGCAGACATGATAGGGCACTTAAGGGACTTTTAGATATGCACGTGAATACACAAGGAATGGAGGGATTTGATCCAAAAGCAGGGAGAAGTGATCAACTTAATTTGGGACCATGTTCGGCACAACATCATGGACTGATGGGCCTGTTCTTGTGCTGTATTCTATATTCCAATTAGATTGTACTTCCTGATTTCTGAGCTCTTTTGGCCACAGTGTTTATCTAGCTATTTCAGGTGAGTTTTTTGGTTGATAATGACATCCAGGATTTTAATAAGGGGGGTGCATTAATTGTAAGACTTTTGACTATAAGCTAAAAATTCTTTCATTGGAAATGACTATTGTATTCACACAAGTACCAGGCAATGTCTGAAGCCGAAATAATGACACCAGATTTACTTCATCTAACAAGTGATTAGATTTCCTAAAAGATTTCTGGCATAAGATAAGGAATTTGAATTCTATGCAGCTAACACATTAAAATTACAAACAATTTAAGGTGAATTTTCTCCTTTCCCTCTGGAAAATAAATGCCTTCATTTTATGCTTTGCTCAATTTTCTTTTTCATAATTGGGTGAGAGAGATAACTGGTGGCCCATTCATTAACATGTTTTTTATTTTGCTCAATTATAAATGCAAAAATGAAATTCAATTTTATTTTTCAAAGAAACTTTGTTTCTCCCAAGACATTTGTTAATGTTTGTCACAACACGGCAGTGACCCTTTTGTTAATTAAACCAGACACATAGCTCACCTCTTGTAATTTGTTAAAATATGAGTGACAGAGAACTCTCAAATTCCACTATTTAAAGAGAATATTATCAATTTATTTCTTAACTCTAAAAGTGAACATTAACAAATATTCACAACTCTAAACCTCCCTTTCTCTTAACTGCTTGTTATTTGCCTCCAACTCTTAACAATATACTGTTCTGATAATAACCTATTTTAAAAATACATCAACTTAATTTTAAAACCACACAGTGGCTGTCGTCATAGGTGTCCACCACCTTTCAGTTGAAGATCTCGCTGGGTCAACATCTGTCTTTTACTGCAAAGATGTTTCATACGAAAAAGGTATATTTTGATTTAGAATGTTTTGAATGACAGTCTTTCTTGATAGCAGTTACTCTCTGTTTGACTTTCAAAATGCCTGTTTTTTTTTTTAAATACCCCTAGCATCAGATCGTCTCATTGGTTAGAGGTTGGCAAAACAATAAATTCAAACTTGACTGGGTGTTAGTATCCTGGAGCATAATTTTAAACTGGTTAAATTTTGAATTGTTGTCAAAACAGCAACCAACTCGGGTATCTATTTCACAGCCAAATGTTACATATTTTCACTCCTTCAGTATACTGAGACTGCTAATTAGTCATATTGCTTGTAAGCTCTGTGTAAAATAGCATTCACTCTATCTTTTTGATTCCTGCCTGTTCTCCAGACAGTGAGTAAATGAACTTTTCCTTGGCCACTGATTGTGTCTGAAAATTGTTTGAAACTTTGATTCTCCCTGAACCATTTGTTGTTGAACCATTTGTCTCTGTTTTTGTTACCCCCAAAACTTGACTATTCCAATACTCTTCTGGCCACAATCCTTGCACAATCTTATTTTTCATCACTTAAGATACTGTAAAATCTATCTCTTTGGTCAATTATTCTCACTAATAATTAAGTAATTAGATTAGATTCCCTACTGTATGGAAACAGGCCATTCGGCCCAACAGGTCCACACCGACTCACTCCCCTACATTTACCCCTGCATCTAACACTATGGGCAATTTAGCATAGCCAATTCACCTGACTTGCACATCTTTGGACTGTGGGAGGAAACCGGACTACCCAGAGGGAACCCACGCAGACGTGGGGAGAATGTGCAAACCCCACATAGACAGTTGCCCGAGGCTGGAATTGAACCACTGAGGCAGCAGTGCTAACCACTGAGCTACCATGCTGCCCCAATAATTAATCATACTTAACTATTTACGTGGCTTGTCAAATTATGTTTCATATTTGCTCCTGTGAAGCATATTGTGGGACTTTATTAAAGGGGTGTGTGTATATATATATATATATACACACACACTGTTATTTGCAGTTTGTATAAAGCTGTGACTGCATGCTGAATTTGGATTGTGTTTAATATGAATGTATGGACTGTACTCAAGTTTCCAGAACGTTATCAGTTATTCAGCACTACTGCTATTATACTTTTTATTTTCTAGCATTTTTTACTCATTAATTCTTCAAATCAAGAGGAGATATTTTCAAATTTTATTGAGACAATTGATTTTTTTTTTAAAGGTTTGGTGTGGAATGTGTTTATACTTGAAAACTGGCATATGTGTACTATACATCAGTCAGCATTTCTCTAGTTGTATTAAGTGGAGATCATGAGTACATGGACATTAACACATTTTTCCCCTCATTATTTTAATGTTTTCAATAAAAAATGTATTTGTGTCATCTATGTTTTTGTTTACAATAGTAAATGCTGATTGCTTACATTATAAAATTTCATACATCAGAAATAAATGGGAAGAGGTGGATAAATACAAATCCAAGAAAACATTAATAGTTTTTATTGAAATAATTATATTGACAGGATCAGTTGTGCCATACTTGATCATGTTCCCACCTGTAAGTCACCAGATTCCAGGTTGATTACCAATCCAAGAATTCAGCAAAAACCGGCTAACACACATGTACTACTAATGGGATGCTACACTGTTGGAAGTACCATCTTTTAGATCAGACATTAAGCTGAGGCACCATGTATGTACTTTGTTGCATATAAAGATCCCATCTGCTACTTTAAAGAAGGGATGAAGAGATTATCCCTGATGTCTTGGCCAGTGCTTTAAAAAATAATTATCTGGTATTGTCACTTTATGTATGTGGAAGCTTATGGAGTGTGTATCAACTACTGAGCTTCATAACCACACTTCCTGAAGTACTCCATTGGCTATAAAGTGTTTTGAGAGATCCTGCTGTCGTGAAAAAGCCATATAAATGTAAGTCTTCCCTTTGAATCTGTATTCCAAATTAGCTCTCATTCTCTAACTCAATTTTACCTTATGACTACAATTTGGTCAAGGAATTCCAGGTCTGCCAGCAGAATTTTGCTGCAAATACAGTAGAAACCATAATTAATTAGGTCAACTCTGAGGAACTTTGCTAGCCTTCGGAGACTAACTACAAAGTCAAGACTAAGAAATATAAGTGCAAAGTTCTAGGCAAGTAAATAGTAAAGATATCCAATCTGTCACTGCTAAAATCGTTATCTCCATCTTCACAAAAGGAAAGAATAATGATAGTATAGTTTCAGAGCACTCACAGCTTTTAATTATGATGTTCAGTGACATCTGCAATAGACATAGATCCTAAGCAAATATACACACAAAGGAAATAGAATAGCAAGGGGAAGCTTTTGAAAAACATACTGGCATAAAAGTATTCACTCCTGCAAGGGTAATATGGTATCAGGCTGGAAGTACAGACAGGATTAACCATTAATGAGAAGAGCTAAGGGATAGGTAGAAAATAGGTACAAACCTAGGCTATTCAGCCCTTTAAGCCTGCTTCACTATTCAATATGATTGCTGATCATTCTACTCAGTACCCTGTTCCTGCTTTCACCTTTAGCTCCAAGAACTATATCTCCTTTAAACATTTAAAGTTTTGGCCTTAACTGCTTCATATGACAGAATGCCAGAGGCTCACCAATCTATGGGTGAAGAAATGATTCTATATTTCAGTCCTAAATGACCTACTCCATATCATTAGACTGTGACCTTGGTTTTGGTCTCCCTGGTCATCTGGAACACTTGAGTTTATCCTGTTAGTCCCGTTAAAATCTTTGAAGGTTTCTATGACCTGTCCCCTTCATTCTTCTAAACTTTTTAAATTAATTTAGTCCTAATGGGCATGGTCTTTCTTTGTATGGCCAGTCCTGCCATCTCAAGAATCAGTCTGGTAATTTGATATAGTAAATCTGTCAAGAATATGGACGGAGATGTGAACGTGAATAGGCCTATGGACGTAGTGGGAATAGATGAGATAAAATAATGTTCACCTGTCTGAAATGCCCAGAGTGTGATAAACAGATTTCTAAAGAATGCACAACAAATTTAGTACTAAATTAGTTTTAAATGTCAATAGCATACAGACAGAACATGACATATGGTACCCATATCTGTCCTATATAATTAAGCATAAAAATCACGTTAAGAGTTCTTGGGAATCTCTGGTCTTTCCAAAGCTATGATAAGCTTTGGAAAGCACATATATAACAAGCATGCATGCAATCGCATAATTTTAAATTAGTATTTATATCCCCCTGCATTGCTTGGGTAGAACTGTATTTTGTTACATCATTAAAGTCATGCCAATGAGGAATATTAACTGAATCTTCAGTATTTCCAAATTCGCAAAGATATAATAGATGTAAAGGGTGTAACACAATATCCTGTAATATCTTCATGTGAAGACGACCAGAATCTATGTTCTAATCCTACAGAAACCCAACAGTTATCTGGGAAGATTTACCATTTTGGCCTACAGTTATGGTGATTCCACAGACTTTTCTAAATGGCAGAAAGGACCCAGTTCTGGGATTCCAATCCAATTCCTGACTCCTTCCAATTTACACTAGTATGGGAGAAAAGGATGGATTCACATTCCTGACCTGGCAAGCACCACTGGGGTTCCCTTCTGCAAAGCAACATTGGAGCAGATAGTTACCCTCAGAGGAGCTGTGAACCAGTGTTCTGAGTAATTTCAAAAGCACTTATGCATGCCTCCATCAGTGACCCCATCAGATCTTCGCACCAGTTCCTAGCGCTTCTATGCCCATTCACCCAGTAAACAAACTGTACAGAATTCTATAGATAGCTGTGTGAATGTTCAGTTGTACGTGAAATGAAGTGGGTCCTGTCAGCATCAGATTGCTACCTTGGAGTGCAAGGTGAAAAGCAAATCTGGACTGCTGATGCTTGACCAGGCACAATGAACTTTAGGTTAACAATTTCATGTGTTAAAATGCTGTCAAAAGCAATTTAAAGTATTAAAATACTTTTAAAATAATTTTATTTTAAAATGCTGCTGAAACAAACCTTAAGTGTTAAACAATCAGACCAATAAAGAATAAATAATAAACTATAAGCTCTTGACACCTCTTTTTATCTTACTATGTTGTACCCCTTGTTGTGACTGACAGTCTTTTATACATCCTCTGCCCTCAATCTGGATAAATTAATGACATTTGTTCACTGCAGTGTCACTTCAGTCAGGTGCTGTGCTACAGATACATTATAAGGTGCTGCTTCATTTACATAGAACTTGTGTCATAGAGTCATAGAGATGTACAGCATGGAAAAAGACCCTTGGTAAATTTGGGATTAAACATATCAAGATGATCAGCAAGCTCCAGACAAATGTTCAATTCGTAGCAGAAACCCCTGCTAATATCCTAGGACAATTACTTACTTAAGTCAAAGATTGCTGGAAGCTAAAGTTGTTGGGGTGTATGGGGTGACAGCAGAAGCATGCCAGTGAGACAGGATCAGCTATGAGAAAATGATCACAATTTTTCACTTTGCAATGTGGACTGTAAATGGTAAAATGGATGCTGCTTTTATTCTTTTGAAATGGCAAGGAGTGGTGTGTGTATAACACAATATTGTATTATTCTCTTGAAACAGATTCAATACTGTGACCAGACAAACTGGCACCACCTGTTGTTTGTTCAGGGGAATGCTGCCCAGATTTGCCTTTTCAATAGACAGTCTTCAGATATGTGTGAGAGGATGGAAGAAACTGACATATCTTGCTCTCTCTCTCTAGAACAGGTGAAACTACATTCAAAAACAATGAAAGAAAATAATCTAAAACAAAGGAAAAGGAAAGACCCAATCCAATTGATTAAACGATGAATTAAAGACTGATCACAATTTACAGTCAACATTGTGACATTAATAAAAATGTAACACTAGAACAACACATTCTATCTTTATGGTATTGACTTGTCTTTGACGGTATTAGGCAAGAACTTTTGAAAGCTGATTGGAGGCAGATGTTCGCAGATAAAGGGACGGCTGGAAAATGCGAAGCCTTCAGAAATGAGATAACAAGAATCCAGAGAAAGTATATTCCTGTCAGGGCAAGGGAAGGCTGGTAGGTATAGGGAATGCTGGATGACTAAAGAAATTTGAGGGTTTGGTTAAGAAAAAGAAGGAAGCATATGTCAGGTATAGACAGGATAGATCGAGTGAATCCTTAGAAGAGTATAAAGGAAGTAGGAGTATATTTAAGAGGGAAATCAGGAGGGCAAAA
>NC_057721.1:61381329-61384307 GCF_004010195.1 Chiloscyllium plagiosum | reverse complement strand
GGCCACTGTTGGAATATTGCGTGCAATTCTGGTCTCCTTCCTATCGGAAAGATGTTGTGAAACTTGAAAGGATTCAGAAAAGATTTACAAGGATGTTGCCAGGGTTGGAGGATTTGAGCAAGAGGAAGAGGTTGAACAGGCTAGGGCTATTTTCCCCGAAGCATTGGAGGCTGAGGGGTGACCTTATAGAGGTTTATAAAATCATGAGAGGCATGGATAGGATAAGTAGACAAAGTCTTTTCTCTGGGGTGGGGGAGTCCAGAACTAGAGGGTATTGCTTTAGGGTGACAGGAGAAAGGTATAAAAGAGACCTAAGAGGCAACTTTTTTACTCGGAGGGTGGTACATGTATGGAATGAATTGACAGAGGAAGTGGTGGAGGCAAGTACAATTGCATTTTAAAAAGCATCTAGATAGATATATGAATAGGAAGGGTTTGGAGGGATATGGGCCGGGTGCTGGCAGATGGGATTAGATTGGGTTGGGATACCTGGTCGTTATGGACGAGTTGGACCGAAGGGTCTGTTTCCATACTGTACATCTCTATAACCAAATGGCCTTGTCTCAAAATGGCCGTGGATGTGACTCAATTGGATGCTGAGACTAATTTTTCTTGTTGTCAATGTTTATTTTCAATTAAACTTAGAAATCAAAATGAGTCAAAGCAGTATATTATTTAAATTGACAACTGCATAACTCTGCAGTAAAAGTATAGCGAATAAATCTGAACGTCCTGCTGCATCAATCATGACAAGTCAGCGTGTGGGTACTGTAACTTGTACCCTCCTGATGTGGTGAGTCTGGTATGTTTTGGTGTCAGGTGTCCAGAAGACCAAGCAGTAAGCTAAAGTTGCTAGGTAACCACTCTGAATTTCATGTTAGGAATTGTTGCTGTCCAGTGTCAGTTCAGCAGATAGAAGAATGGGCAATTGTATATTAATTCGTGATATCATTAATAATAATAATAATCTGATAATACATGCAAATAGGCCTCTTGCCACTCACTAGTGAGAACCACATCTCACAGTTCTTGATTGGAATATAACACTTTTTGTTCTCAACATCAAGGAGCTTCTCACTGGCCATCTCTTACAATTTCTCCAACTTTCCTCCTGATGCCAACATTCAGGATTGGGAGGATTCACACTGTTTTCTTTTACTTTTTTTTGCAGTCCTTAGTATATGAGTAAAAATGTCTGTCTTTTGTTATTTGTAAATGTATGTAAAAGGGGGTAAAGGTGGTATAGCTTGCATTCATGCCAGTAATTAATAATCCATCCTTTACTCATTTTTGTTAAAGCATAAGTGTTTATAAATGTTTTTTGTAATAAGTAGAATTACTTTTCATGTTCATGACGAGTTTTGGTGTGTCTTACTTTTGAATGCTGAATTGCAGTCAGTTAGGTAAATTGATTTCTGTGGTTTAATTAGATTCATATATATTTGGCACGGCCTGTGGAATTGTGGGACTTGATTATCAGCAACACAGTCATGACAAGCATTTAGGTACTTTTTGCTGGGATATTTTGAATGCGTCAATGTGAGATTGCCTACAGATTGTAAACTTTTTGAACAAAATATAATGTATTTGCAAATACAAATCTGCAAATACAAATTCACTCCATAGACTTACTTGTGTGTGTCCGTGCATGTGAGGGGGAGAAAGAGTGAAAGACTGTCTGTGTGGGAGAGATGGAGAGAGTGTGTGTGTGCTCGATAGAGTGTGCGCGAGTGTGACGGAGTACATGCCTGTGAGAGGGTGTGCACGTGGGTGAGAGTGTGGGGAGGTATGTGTGTCTGAGAGAGGGTCTGCGTGAGCATGTGAGTATGTAAGAGTGTGTGCGTATGTGTGCTTGTGTGTGTATGTGTGTGAGAGAGTATATAGTGTAGTGGGGTCACCTGTAGTGTGACATGAACCCAAGGTCCCAGTTGAGGCCATCCTCATGGATACCAAACTCAGCTATCAGCCTCTGCTTGTCATTCTGCATTGTTGCATATCCTGAAGTCCGCCTTGGAGGATGGTCACCTTAAGATCAGAGGCCGAATGTCCCTGATCACTGAAGTGTCACAGTTTATGTCACACTACAAGTGACTGCACTACACTATACATTCTCACACACACACTTACACACTCACGCGATCCTCTCGTATACACACACTCTCAGACACACATACACCACCCCACACTCACAACCACACTCAGACCCTCTCACAGGCATATATTCCGTAACACTCACGCACTATCAAGCATACACACTCACACACACTCTCTCCTTTTCACACACACACACACACACTCGCTCTCTCTCTCTCTCTCCTTCGCATGCATGTACACAAACATAAAAGTTTATGGGGTGAATTTACATTTGCAGATTTGTATTTGCAGGTACATTCTATGTGTGCTTTCTAAGCAAAAATCTACAGGCAGTCAATCCAAGTGACATTTTACAAATTCCTACTTTGGAAACAGAACCAGTCTGACTCAAGATTAGGATACGGATAGACTCTAACCTCACTCCTGTGATGCATTGTCTGAGTTGAGATGTCACCTTTATTTAAAAAAAACTTAAGTTATCTCAAGATAACTACTCAGGTAGTGTCTCCCACCCATCCTCCTCCTCTTATCTAAAAAAATGTTGTGGGAGCCAGATTGACAAGGTAAGGTAAATAGTTGTTAGCAGTCACTTCGGGAGTTAGAACAGTGGGAATGGAGTGTAGGGCAGTTGAATGTTCCTCCTGCAGAATGTGGGAAGTAAGGGTCAACACTAGTGTCCCTGCTGACTATATCCGTGGGAAGTGCACCCAACACCAGCTCCTCGAAAACCGCGTTAGGGAACTGGAACTGGAGTTGGATGAACTACGGATCATTCGGGAGGCAGAGGGGGTTATTGACAGGACTTACCGAGAGGTAGTCACTCCCCAGATAAAAGAAAAAGACAGATGGGTGACAGTTAGGGGACAGAAAGGGAACCGGCAGGC
>NC_057721.1:61373125-61377029 GCF_004010195.1 Chiloscyllium plagiosum | reverse complement strand
GACATGTTGCGGCTGTACAGGACATTGGTTAGGCCACTGTTGGAATATTGCGTGCAATTCTGGTCTCCTTCCTATCGGAAAGATGTTGTGAAACTTGAAAGGGTTCAGAAAAGATTTACAAGGATGTTGCCAGGGTTGGAGGATTTGAGCTATAGGGAAAGGCTGAACAGACTGGGGCTGTTTTCCCTGGAGTGTTGGAGGCTGAGGGGTGACCTTATAGAGGTTTACAAAATTATGAGGTCTTTTCCCTGGGGTCGGGGAGTCCAGAACTAGAGGGCATAGGTTTAGGGTGAGAGGGGAAAAATATAAAAGAGACCTACGGGGCAACTTTTTCACATAGAGGGTGGTACGTGTCCGGAAGGAACTGCCAGAGGAAGTGGTGGAGGCTGGTACAAATACACATCCAAATGCCTCTTAAATGTTGTAAATGAATAGAAAGGGTTTGGAGGGATATGAGCCGGGTGCTGGCAGGTGGGACTAGATTGGGTTGGGATATCTGGTCTGCATGGATGGGTTGGACTGAAGGGTCTGTTTCCATGCTGTTCATCTCTAAGACTCTATGCCTGTTAAAGGATGTGAATGAGTAAAAGGAGGTAAGTGGCCAGAATAAACAACAGATAGCAGGAAATGCCCCAAACTCCACAGATGCACCTCAAGTCCCTTTTAACTCTTTCCCCTCTTACCTAAAACTTCTATCCTGGGGGAAAAAACCCTCGGCTATTTACCTGATCCATGCCCCCGCCCCCCCCATCATTTTATAAACCTCACTAAGGTCATCCCTCAGCCTCCCACACTCCAGGGAGAAAAAGTCCTTGTCTATTCAAATTTTCCTTATAACTCAAACCCTCCAATGTCAGTAACATGCTTGAAAATATTTTTTGCAACCTTTCCTTTAATAACATCCTTCTTGTAGCAGGGTGACCCTCATCATAGGAAGAAAGGAAGAGAAAGTGGGTCAGATGGTAGGATAATAGAGGATGATAGTGACAGCAAGAATGGGATGGGAGAGGTGGGCAGTTCATAGGCCCATATGGACTAGCCAGTATGGATGTACTGGGATAGTAAGACAAGTATTTTCATACTTACAGGAAGGACGACAGATAAGTTCTCTTAAAAGTACAAGGAAATGTGTAGAGTCATAGAGATGTACATCTGGATGTACTATGTTAGCTAGACATGATTTGGACATCGGAGAATTGGTGTGTAGATGCTGGAAAATCATAGCAGGTCAGGCAGCACCACTCTAATCTCGACTCTGATCTGCAGTCCTCACTTTTGCCCAGTAAGAGAAGTGGTGTCAATAAAACATCCTTCGTAGTTAAGACATGAAATCAAATTCAAGTGGAAACAGATGCAATAAAGAATACCTGACTTAACCGAGCAGGCGAACTTCATCCTTGGCATTGTTTCCTAATCCAAATGGTTCAACTAAATTCTGTATAGATGATAGAAAAGTCAATGCAATACTAAAAACTAACTCATAACCAGATATCCATCTAATTTTCTTTCTGGCTGCGTGGGCATCTCCCTGTCCAAAGAGCAGGACAATCTACATTCAGCAACACTGAAATAATTCTGAAGCGTAAAGGAAAAGGAAAGGCCCTGGGTCCAACCAAGCAATCAGTAAATTAAAGACTGACCATCATGTTTCGAATCCCATCATGGCAGACGATTGAATTTGGACTCAATTCACAATCTGGAATCAAGAGTCCAGCGACGACAATGAAACTGGTGCGGATTGTCAGGAAAAACCCATCTGGTTCACTAATGTCCTTCAGGAAAGGAAATCTGCCTTCCTTATCTCGTCTGGCCTAGATGTAACTCCTGATCCACAGCAATGTAGTTGACTCTTAACTGCCTACCAGGCAAATAGAGATGGGCAATAAATGCTGGCTTAGCTAGTGATACCCACATTTTGTGAATGATGAAAAACAAAAGAAAATATTATGTTATCATAAATAAAAATTATGAAGACTTTGAAAACAACTGATCCAATATATGTGGTCAGGACATGTGATATAGAATTGTGTTTTCCATAACTTTATGTTGTCTCTATCTATAATATTTCTATCAAGCTGTTTGTTTTTTTGTGACATTCATGAATGAGTGAGTATTTCAGGTAAAGTAGATATGGCTTAAGTTATTGAGTCATAGAGATGTACAGCACAGAAAAAGACCCTTCGGTCCAACTCAATGCCGACCAGATATCCCAACACAATCTAGTCCCACCTGGCCCATATCCCTCCAAACCCTTCCTATTCATATACCCATCCAGATGCCTTTTAAATGCTGCAATTGTACTAGCCTCCACCGCTTCCTCCGGCAGCACATTCCATATACGTACCACCCTCTGCGTAAAAAGGTTGCCCTTAGATCTCTTATCTTTCCCCTCTCACCCTAAACATACGCCCTCTAGTTCTGGACTCCTCCACCCCACCGAAAAGACATTGTCTATTTATCCTATCCATGTCCCTCACGATTTTATAAAGCTCTATAAGGTCACCCCTCAACCTCCAACACTCCAGGGGAAACAGCCCTAGCCTATTCAACCTCTCCCTATAGCTCAAATCCTCCAATGCTGGCAACATCCTTGTCAATCTTTTCTGAACCCTTTCAGGTTTCGCAGCATCTTTCCGATAGGAAGGAGACCAGAATTGCACACAATATTCCAACAGTTGCCTAACCAATGTCCTGTACAGCCGCAACATGACCTCTCAACTCCTGTACTCAATACTCTGACCAATAAAGGAAAGCATACCAAATGCCTTCTTCACTATTCTATCTACCTGCAACTCCACTTTCAAGGAATTATGAACCTGCACTCCAAAGTTTCTTTGCTCAGTAACACTCCCAAGGACCTTACAATTAAGTGTATATGTCCTGCTAAGATTTGCTTTCCCAAAATGTAGCACCTCAAATTTATCTAAATTATATTCCATCTGCCACTCCTTAGCCCAGTGGCCCATGTGATCAAGATCTCTTTCTAATCTAAGATAACCTTCTTTCCAGTCCACTACATCTCCAATTTTGGTGTCATCTGCAAACTTACTAACTATACCTCTTATGCTCACATCCAAATCATCCATATCAATGATGAAGAGTAGTGGACCCAGCACCGATCCTCATGGCACTCCACTGGTCACAGGCCTCCAGTCTGAAAAACAACCCTCCACCACCACCCTCTGTCTTCTACCTTTGAGCCAGTTCTGTATTCCAAATGGCGAGTTCTCCCTGTATTCCATGAGATCTAACTTTGCTAACCAGTCTCCTATGGGGAACCTTGTCAAACACCTTACTGAGTCCATATAGATCACATCTACAACTCCGCCCTCATTGATCCTCTTTGTTGCTTTTGCAAAAAACTCAATTAAGTTTGTGAGACATAATTTCCCACACATAAAGCCATGTTGACTATCCCTAATAAGGAGAAAGTGAGGTCTGCAGATGCTGGAGATCAGAGATGGAAATGTGTTGCTGGAAAAGCCCCGCAGGTCAGGCAGCATCTCGGGAACAGGAGAATCGACGTTTCGGGCATTAGCCCTTCTTCAGGAATGAGGAAAGTTGGTCCAGCAGGCTAAGATAAAAGATAGGGAGGAGGGACTTGGGGGAGGGGCGTCGGAAATGTGATAGGTGGAAAGAGGTCAAGGTGAGGGTGATAGCCAGACAACCGCCTCCGCGATCGCCGCCCAGACAACCGCCTCCGCGATCGCCATGAAGACAACCGCCTCCGCGATCGCCATGAAGACAATCGCCGGCAGATTCGCGACCACCGCGGCTGTGGGGAATAACTCTGTCTCTGCGGTCGCCGCAGCCACTTCCGCCCCCACTGACGTCACTAACCTACACGCCCACAACGGAGCATGTGTCTCCGCCCCCACGCCGATCTCCACACCTAACCCCGCCC
>NC_057721.1:61304005-61370540 GCF_004010195.1 Chiloscyllium plagiosum | reverse complement strand
CAAGAATAGTTATGAAAATATTTAAAAATGCAGACTGGTGGCAAGAACTCCAGATCAAAGAGGAACACAACACAACAGATACAAAACAAGCCCTGTTCATTGTAAAATAGCCCAAGTAATAAACACTTACCACCTGTTGTTAACACCCCATAACCTAGACTGACCGAGATGTAGACAAAAACAGGAAGTCCCCCTTCCTCTGAAGCTGATGAAATAAGTAAATTAAGTATTTAAACAGAACAAAGTGCAGCATAATAATCTAAACTGCATAGAAGCTCTTCAGCCACATTCTCAAACAGAATCCATCAAATTCAGCACCGCCTTCCTAACCTGCAATCCTCTTCCCGACCTCTCCGCCCCCCCCCCAGTCTGACCTATCACCCTCACCTTGTCCTCTTTCCACCTATCACATTTCCGACGCCCCTCCCCCACGTCCCTCCTCCCTATCTTTTATCTTAGCCTGCTGGACCAACTTTCCTCATTCCTGAAGAAGGGCTAATGCCCGAAACGTCGATTCTCCTGTTCCCTAGATGCTGCCTGACCTGCTGCGCTTTTCCAGCAACACATTTCCATTTCTATCCCTAATCAGTCCTTGCCTTTCCAAATACACGCACATCCTGTCCCTCAGGATTCCCTCCAACAACTTGCCCACCACCGACGTCAGGCTCACCGATCTATAGTTCCCTGGCTTGTCCTTACCACCTTTCTTAAACAGTGGCACCATGTTAGCCAACCTCTAGTCTTCCAGCACCTCACCTGTCACAATTGATTATACAAATATCTCAGTAAGAGGCCCAGCAATCACTTCCCCAGCTTCCCACAGAGTTCGAAGGTACATCTTGACAGAAGTAATTAGTAATTCTTTTTTCATTTCTGTTAAAGCATAAAGTCTTTATAATAGTTACTTTTCCTGATCATCATGAAACCCATTATGCCTTTACATCTCTTTGCGAATTCCAGTCAGTCAGTCAGATAAATTGATTTTTGTGGTTTCGTTAGATTAGTACACATCAGTAGCGGCTTGTGGAATAGATAGGCTTGATTATCAGTCCCCTGTTCATAATTAATGGGTTTAATGGGCTGAATGGCCTACTCCTGCTCTTAATTTCTGTGTTTCTGTATGATAAAAGCCTTAATCTTTTATGAAAGCTTAGTATAGATGAGCATTGGAACAGGTGGACAGGCTATACTTGCTCATGTGGAAAAAGCCAAACAAAGTTAGGACAAATTCTCCATTAATACACATAAATGTAAAGCTTAGTCCTGAGTCAGCTGTGTATTTTTGTTACTCTGTGGACAAAGACCAGATCATCTTTGGTTCCATATTTCCTGTGGAGCTGATATGACCCCAGTTTCACAAAAAGTGTTTACTATGTCATCCTATTTCTCTTCCCTTTTTCTCTACACCAAGTATCGCTGTGTCTTCTTAAGTTTTAATTTTTCTGGGCTAATAGTCTTTTGCTAACTTGCTGTAACTATTCTTCATGTCAGCTGAGACCCTGCACATAAGTAGAAGATTCAGTAGGCAGGCACTGATAGCTTGAACCTATCTTAAGATAGTCATTTGTGAATTACCAATTCAAACCACTTAATGTTGCAAAAGATTAACTCACTAAATCATAGAATTGTTATGGCACAGAAGGAGGTCATCAACAGTACCAACTCTTCAAATGAGCACCAGTTTCCTCATTTCCCCTCCCCCACCTTATCCCAGTCTCAAGTCTCCAATTTGGCACAGCCCTCTTGACCTGTTCATCTTCCTTCCCACCTATCCATTCCACCCTCCTCTCCGACCTATCACTTTCACATCTTCCTATCACATTCACAGCTACCTTCCCCCCAGCCCCACCCTCCTCCCATTTATCTCAGCCCCACTGGTCCACAGCCGCATTCCTGATGAAAGGCTTATGCCCAAAACATTGATTCTTCTATTCCTCTGATGCTGCCTGACGTGCTGTGTTTTTCCAGCATCACTCTCGAAATGAGCATCATTACCTAGCATCAATCTTCTGCTTTTTAACCCTAGCCTTGGACTCAATTTCTATCCACATAATCACCAAATTCTCTCTTGAATGCTTCAACTGAACCTGCGTCCACCATATTTCCAGGCAGTATATTCTACACCCTGACTACTCCCTGTATGAAAAAGATTTTTTCCACAGATCACCCTTGCTTCTTTTGCAGATCACTTTAAATCTACGCACTCTCACTCTTGTTCCTTATATAATTAGGAATTGTTTCTCACTATCTACTCTATCCAGCCATTCATAATTTTGAAAAATCTCCTCTCAGCCTTCTTCTCTCCGAGGAAAACAGTGCCAACTTCTTCAGTCTATAAGTTGTCCATTATTGGAAGCATTCTTGTAAATTGCTTTTGCACTCTACTGCATTTACATCTTTCCTATAATATGATGCCATCAACAGTACACAAGACACCAATTGAGGTCTAAATTGTGTCTTTTCCAAATTCAAACCTCTTCCTTGTTCTTGCATTTAATTAATTACACCAAGGACACTGTTTGCTTTATTAACTGCTCCTTCCATCTGTCTTGCCATTTTCAATGATCTGTACACATATACATTCAGGTCCTTTTGCTCCTGCATCCATTTTAGAATTAAACCCCTATTTATGTTACCTTTCAATGTTCCTCCTACACTTCATACTTTACTGCATTGAACCTACTCTGACGCCTATCTCCCCACCCCAACAAGTTGTCAAACTTTTCTTGGAATTCCACATTGTAGGTTAGGTGCATTACTGGGGGTAAATTTCGGGGAATGGGTCTAGATGAGTTATTCTTTAGAGGGTTGGTGTAGACTTGTTCGGCTGAAGGGCCTGTTTCCACACAGTAGGAATTCTATGAAAATCAAAGGATTTTGTTCCTTATAAATGATAGTTCCTTCCATGTTATTCTGCTATAATGTGCATTTTGTTAATGCAAATTCGCTGTAACATGTTTGACAAATTGGAGACACTACTTCCAAAGCGCAAACGTTTAAAATGTGTGTTGGCACTTATATCTCCAACACCTCAAGCACTATTTCTAAAGCATGATTTTTCTATAATGTGGGGTTGCACAAGAACGCAACCATCGCATTATATAAGAACTACCTGTACATGAAAATGTGAATATAAAAATGATGTGGAGTCAACACAAGTCCCAAAGTCTCTTTTTTTAAGTTGAATATTTCTCTTGGCAGTGTTGTTGCTTTGAAAAGTAACTGACAAGTCATTCCATTCTCAACTCATCATCTTGTGTAAAACAGTTTCCACACCAAGGTCATTGGCATCAAAAGTCAGTTTGAAAGGTCTTGCATCATTTGAAACATCTACCTCTGGTGTTAATGTCAGTCTAGCTTTCTAATTCTTAAAGGCAATTCTTGTGTCCATTTAAATCTTTTACTTATTTTCAACATGTTTGTTAACTGTGCAACAACAGTACTTAAGTTTGAAACAAACTTTTGATAGAATGTAAATTTTGGTCTTCAATATTGGATTGTCCAAAGTATCATGCATCATAACCCACTGAGTCTGTACCAACCCTCCAAAGAGCATCCCACCCTAACCCCATAACCCTACATTTACCATAGTTAACCCACCTAGCCTGCAAACTTCGGGACAATCTAGCCTGGCCAATCTGCCTAACCTGCACATCTTTAGACTTTGGGAGGAAACTGGAGCACCTAGAGGAAACTCACACAGGTATGGGAAGAACGTGCAAATTCCACACAGTCACCCAAGCTGGAATCAAATCTGGGACTCTGGCACTGTGAAGCAACAATGTTTGCCACTGTGCCACCCTAAAATTTTGTTTAACTTGATGCTACTTGGTCTTGTGCCACAGTATTGGCCAACTAAATCCTTTTGATGTTGGCAAATGGTATGAAACTTGGAAAGATTGTAAACCGTGATGAGGACAATGTGGAATTCCAAGAAAAGTTTGACAACTTGTTGGGGTGGGGAGATAGGTGTCAGAGTAGGTTCAATGCAGTAAAGTATGAAGTGTAGGAGGAACATTGAAAGGTAACATAAATAGGGGTTTAATTCTAAAATGGATGCAAGAGCAAAAGGACCTGAATGTATATGTGTACAGATCATTACACTATGCGCAACTTAGCATGGCCAATTCACCTAATCTACACATCTTTGGACTGTGGGAGGAAATCCACACAGAAATGGAGAGAATGTGCAAACTCCACACACCCGAGGCTGGGATCAAACCCGGGTCCTTAGTGCTATGAGGCTGCAGTGCTAACCACTGAGCCACCGTGCCACTCCTTTCTTGAAAAGATTTCAGGACAGAAGCTTAAAGCTATTCATCAGTGCTTAATTCTCTAACCATATAATTTGAAAATTTTTCCTGCAATACAGAATGTACAGAGTGCACGTGAAAATGTTTGCTGCACCAGTCATTGTATATTTAATGCTAATATATTATTATTGTAAGTATGACAAATAATTTTGATACATAATTTTTTTTAGTTCACTAATGGAATGAGGGATACCTGGCTGTACCAGTATTTATTGCCTGCCCTGAGAAGGTGACAGTGAGCTAGTTTCTTGAACCATTGCAGTCCTCTTTCAGATACATTTTCATTCTTTTTTTTTGGGGGGGGTTGGAAATGTGTGATGAAACTGAGATTTATGTATGTGTATGTATACCTATTTTAATACTATTTACTGTGAGTTTGGGTTCTTGGAATTCTAAGTTAAACATGTGGATTTGTCAGTGCAATTGGTGTTAACGACTCACTTTTAAAAGTCACCCAGAGTTCTTAGGGAACTCCCTACTGTGCTAATACAGCAAACTCTACAAAGTGCAAGATATGATTTTTCCACAAGGTTCTCGACTTTAAGGGTGAAGTATATTTACTGATCACTCAATAATTAACAATTTCTATTGATTAGTGAAAGTTTTGAGTTATTAGCTTGTTTATTCAATTTACCGATCAAGACACCAAAGTCTGGATCTGAATAATTATTAATGTGGTACTGCCTGGTGTTATTTTGCCCCTAATTCCTTATCCTATTGTCTCTTTGCTCATAATCCTGATTCATTTTGATGAAGTGCTGTTGTGAGGTCATCGCAGACACTACTGCAGATTTCAGACTTAATTTCTAAAGAAGGTGTAGGGTATCCAAACTCTGCCATTGCTTTAAGCACCTCGTCCACTATTAAAAAGTTGATCCTTAACTCAATGATATAATAGAATCGCCACAGAGCGGAAACAGGCCACTTGGCCCAACAAGTCCACACCAATCCTCCGGTGAGTACCCTAATCAGACCCATTCTCCTACCCTCTTACTCTACATTTCCCCTGACTAATGCACCTAGCCTACACTTCCTTGAACTATGGGTGATTTAGCATGGCCAATTCACCTGGCCTATGGGAGGAAACTGGAGCACCCAAAGGAATTGCATACAGACATGGGGAAAATGTGCAAATTCCACACAGACAGTCGCCCAAGGTTGAGATTGATCCCAGGTCCCTAGCACTGAGAGGCAGCAGTATTCACCACTGAGCCACCATGCCGCCCTATGAATTGGTGCAGGAACAAAAGATGACTTGCTATTCGGAAGATCAAGATTGGCTTAAAACAAAAGGTGGATCTTTTAGTGGGGAATAACTCTCCTCTATATCACTGTTCATGGGAATCCATGGTAAATAAGATTATTTCCATTCTGGACAATCATACTTCGCATGGATGTTTTCTGGTCCGATACAAAACATTAAGCTGCTTTCCTATGAATCTGAAAATTACACTGATATATGTAAGTTCCTTCTCTTTCTGAACAGTATTCAATGCTTGGACTGTACAATGTGTAGTTTAGGTAGATTACAATGACTGAGGGAAACACATGGGATAGCTAAATATCATGTTCTAACATCCTGATATGTCCTATCATAAAGATCTGCTTTTCTTAATTTTCATGTAGGCAGAAAAACCACAGAACTAGCAAAATGGTTTTATTCTGATAGTCTTTTATTACAAGTTCAGGTAAGTTGCTGCTTCACCTGGAAGGTGTCGGGAGCCTTGGATAGGGAAGGGGGAGGAAATAAACGGCAGCTATCATACCTTCTGTGATTGAGTGAGCAAGTGCCAAGAGGGTGTGTAGTGGAGGAGATGTGGACCAGGGTGTCCCAGAGGGAATCATCCCAGCTATGACTGACAAAGGAGGGGAGGAGACTATGTTTCTGGTGGTGGCATTGGTGGAGGTGACAGAAATGGCAGCTAATGATCCTTTGGATGTAGCTTCTAATGGGATGGTAGGCGAGGATGAGGGGCACCCTAACGTAGTTGTTGGAGGAAAGAGAGGGAATGAGGGCTGAAGTGCAGGACCCGTCTGAGGGCCCTGTCAACCACGGTGGTGGTGAATCTTTGGCTGAGGAAGAAGGTGGAGTTTTCAGAGGCCCCTTTGTTGAAGCTGGCATCATTGGCACAGATGCGACAGAGATGGAGGAACTGGGAGAATGGAGGTGAGCCTTAACAGGAAGTACAGTGTGAGGATTTAGAGTCAAGATAACTGTGGGAGTCAGTGGGTTGGAAGTGGATATTGGTGGCCAGTCTATTCTCGGAAATGGAAACAGTGATGTCGAGGTAAGGAAGGGAGGAGACAGAGATGGACCAAGTAAAGGTGAGCGTGTGGTGGAAATTGGAAGCAAAACTGATGGATTTTTCCAATTTTGACTCAGAGAGGGAAGCAGCACTGACAGCGTCATCGATGTATTGGAGAAGGAGTTGTGGAAATGGCCAGAGTAGGACTGGAACAAGACATGTTCCACATATCCCTCAAAGGGACAGGCATAACTGGAGCCTATGCTGGTTACCATGACAACTCCTTTGACCTGAAGATAGTGAGAAGATTTGAAGGAGAATTTATTCAGTGAGAATGAGTTTGGCCAGGCGGACAAGGATGGTGGTGGATGGGGCTGATTCAGGCCTATTTTCCAGGAAGGAACAGAGAGTCCTGAGACCATCCTGATGGGGGAATGAATTTATAAAGGAGGAATCCAGAACTAGAGGGCATAGGTTTAGAGTGAGAGGGGCAACATTTTTATGCAGAGGGTGGTGCGTGTATGGAATGAGCTGCCAGAGGAAGTGGTGCAGACTAGTAGAATTACAGCTTTTAAAAGGTATCTGGATGGGTATATGAATAGGAAGGTTTAGAGGGATGTGGGCCAAGTGCTGGCAAATAGGCTATCTGGTTAGGTTAGGATAGGTTAGGATATCTGGTTGGCATGGACGAGTTGGATCGAAGGGTCTGTTTCCGTGCTGTACATGTCTATAACCTGAACATTCTGAAACTTATTTAAAGCGTCAGAAGAATCGTGAATATAAGTGGGAAGGGACTGGACAGGAGGAGAGAAAGTAGAGGTGAGATAGGAAGCGATGAGTACTGAGGCACAGGAGCAGGCAAAGACGATGGGTCTGCCCAGCAGTCTTGTTTGTGGATTTTGGGAAGAAGGTAGAAGCAGGCTGTGCTGGGTTGGGAGACTTGGAGGCAGAGGGGGGAGACCACTGGATGAAACAAGACCAGTGATCGTTGTGGACACAATGGCCTGGTATCCTGTGGTTGGGTCATGGTCCAGGGGAAGATAGGTATTTGAGAGCTGGAAGAGCAGGGAGGTGGTAGAAGCAGAGACAACGGCAATGTTAAAGAGGCATTTAGACAGGCACATGAACAGGCAGTGAATACAGGGATATGGACCTTGTGCAGGCAGATGGCATTAGTTTAAAATGGCATCATGGTTAGCACAGACATGATGGGCCAAAGGGCTCGATCCTCTGCTGTACTTTTTTACGTTCTATCTAACTTGTATTATTCCAGGCCAGTTCCCAACAGATAATATCCTCTTTTGTTCTCTTCTCTTTTACAGAAAGCAGCTGTTCGAAGTTTGACTCACAGTTCCAAGCCATTGCTCTTGAAGGCGTGAAATTAAAAGGTTAAATGGACAAATGCTGTGCTAACTGTAGAGTGACCTTAAGATTTTGAAATTAACTGTAGAAGGGCTGTTTTTGTTTCTGTGCAAAACTAGATTCTGCAAGCAACTGCAGAGAAGCTATTCCTGTTATGGTAAAGGCTGTTCCTATTATTGTGCAAAGTATCATCATAATGTGCTACCTAACAAAACAACACAGCCAGCAACAGCAGAAACATCTTGGGACGGACAATAGCCTGGAATGCTCTGTGGTCCTTTCAGAGGAAGGCGAACGTGACACGACATGCAATGAAGGGTATAAAAGGCGACTGTAATCTACCGAACGAGAAGCCTGATGGAACCATGTTTAGGCGCCTAGCTTCTCCCAAAAGCTTTTGTTAAATAAAGCTTAGTCTGATTTACTGCCAAATTCATATTTTGGTTTTTTTTTTACCTCCAACAAATTGGCGTAGCGAAGAGGGTCCTGTCCACGGGTCCAGGCAACGTGGCTACGGCATGGACGCTGGGAGAGGATACCGAACAAAGTTAAGTGAATTAGAAGATTCTCAGTGGGGACCACTGCTCTCATATAATCCGAGAGGGCCCCAAGGCCCCTCCGCCACCGCCAGACATTTCCCCAGAGGAAGTAAGTGCCGCCCCAATAAGAGGGGGATCTTAGGAAAACCTAATGGCCCATCACAAACCTTTTACCTTGGGTGAGCTCCAACAAATTGTGGCATCACTGGGGCGACCCCGAAGTTCGAATGCAAAATTTTGGGCAGAATTAGACACTGTCTGGGTGGGCCACCTCTGTGGCCGATATACACCAACTTGTCCAGGTAGCCTGCCCACAAGAAAAGTGGTGGGGGATGGGTAATGGTTCTCATGAGGATGGTCCTAGCAGTCAGGCAAAGCATGACTGCAGGGGTGGTCAGTGGACCCAAGGTGTTGGTGTAAGAACCAAAATAGATGGCCAGCAAGAACCCACTGGTCACTTTATGGCCAAGGTCCAACGGGTCCTGTGAAACACCCCTACAAATTGGTCAAATATCATGAACACAAAACAACAAAACGGTGAAGGGGAATCGAATACGAAGAAAGACTGTTTAAGATATACCAGGAATTTCAGGTATGCCCATGACAAATAGTTTGGATAGGGCATTTATACAAGCCTTTAAAGGATGATGTCACCTGACCATCAGGCGATCCTCAAAATGGGAGTAATCGCCACCCAAGATTATGACGCCTTGTGAGAGTGGGAGTCCGGAATTAAAGAGGGGATGGGAGAGAAACCCCTGTCCAAATAAAACAAGAAAACTTAGGTGCCGTAACAAAACCAAAACCAAAATCTACTTGTCACAACTGTGGCAAGACAGCTCACTTTGCCAGGTGCCCAAAACAGAACAAAGGGAGGTCTGGGTGGGTTTCCAACACCATGGCAAGAAAGGCCACTCTGAAGACACGTGTGGGAGAAACATAGCAAACCAAGAATAGCCTAGAACAAGTCGGACTGACGTTGGCAGCCCCCATGGATATAGGTAATAAGGAGAGTAGGATTACATGTCTGCTCTGGTAGGGAGTAGACATCGTGATAGGCTAGTGGACACAGGAGCCTCCAAATCCATTACTGACCTACCCCTGCCCACAACCAACAAAATGATCTAAATGAAGGGGATTATTGGACAATGAACACCTGCATTCTTGAACGAGATCACTCTCGTAGAAGTCAATAATCTGTATATACCGATGCGATTTTGTGTGCGTAAAAGTGATGAAGGAACTATTATGGGGAATGATTTAATGAAAGAATATGAAGTCCTTACAGATTGTGGGAAGGGTGAATTAGTCTGTCCCCGTCCCGATGGGAGGAAAGAAAAAATGGGAACGTATGCAAACCACTTGGGCATTGTCCAAGTCACATCTGCCACAGGATGTGTTTGGCAACTGGAGGACAATGGCTTCGGTGCCACTTGTGCCTCCATCCTGGGGGTATGGGCAGAAACAAAATTAGATACAGACCTAATTAAAATCAATCCCATAGACGTAGAGGGTCCGGAACACAAACCGTGCTGCCAATACCCCATAAAATCTGAAGCCAGAAGGGCGGTTATGGAAATTGTGGAAGGTCTGGTGGAGAAGGAAATTCTCCAAGAGACTACGAGTACCTCTAATTCCCCTACCTGGTCAGTCGGTAAACCTGACGAGAATTACCGTCTCACAATTGATTTCATGGCCCTGATAAAGATCACTTCTAAACTACACCCCGTTGTAGCCAGTCCATCCACAATCTTAAATGGGCTCTCCCCGATCCACAAAAGTTTTACTTTATTGCATATTGCCAATGGATTCTGGTCCGTCCCACTCCATTGTGATTCCCAAGATAAGTTTGCATTTACCACTGGGGATAAACAGTATATATGGTCTAGACACATCCAAGGATTCCAAAACAGCCCAGCCATCTTTCACCGGGCAATGAGCGATATACTCAGGGAAATTGATTTTCTCCATGACAGTACGATACTTCAATATGCCGTGATATCTTACTGTCCTTGCAGTTCAAACCTGGCCACCAAGAGGCACTGTACCTAGTCCTGAAACACCTGCAGGACAGAAGTCTGAAAGTGAGTCCAAAGAAAGCCCAGATAGGGAATACTAAGGTCCTGTACCTGGGACATCTGATCTCTCAAAAAACAAAAGAAATGCAGGGAGATAGGAAATTCACGATACAACAAATTTCACGTGACAGTCTATGGTGTGAGAAAGGTTTGGGCTGTTTAATTATTGAAGGAATTTTATCCCTGAATTTACTAAATTGTTAGGACCAATACAACAATTGGTAAAAGGGGGAAACCAGCCAACGATGCCATGGATTTGGGGCCAGAACAAGATGAATCTTATACAAAACTAAAGGCGGTGTTAATGTCAGTGCCAGGACTGGGACTACCTGATGCTAGTAAAGATTTCCACATTTTCTGCAATAATGAGGGAGGGGTCTACTCAGCAGTAGATCCATGATGACAAACAGCAACCTATAGGGTATTACTCCACTGAGGAGGGGCTCATTGTGAATGGATTGTCCAGATGCATTACCTAAGATTGTGCCGCATTGGCTATGAGGGTCAGTGAGCCTGTTGTGATGACATGGTGGGCAGCACGGTGGCACAGTGGTTAGCACTGCTGCCTCACAGCGCCAGAGACCCGTTCCTCCCACAGTCCAAAGATGTGCAGGTAAGGTGAATTGACCATGCTAAATTGCCCGTAGTGTTAGGTAAGGGGTAAATGTAGGGGTATGGGTGGGTTGTGCTTCGGCGGGTCGGTGTGGACTTGTTGGGCCGAAGGGCCTGTTTCCACACTGTCATGTAATCTAATCTAATCTAACATTTTACATACCAATCACACCCTTGTAGAAATGTTAAATATGGGGAAATTACACTTTTCTCTAACATGAGAAGGGCAAAATGGAAGGCTGTTCCTTTGCCACCCACCAAATTCATTACCATTGTACGAGATAAAACCCAGCTGAAGGGATGTTAGGCGATGGTGAACCACGAGTGTGGGAATGTAGACGATGAGGTAGAGGAAGGTAGGATAAAGGGTGTGCCCTTGGAGGCATTACATGAGACACCGGTTTGTGGATAGCTTACGGAAGTATGTAGACGGGTTGCCACAAGCAGAATGGGCAGTAGTGAATCTGGACCTAACAGTTGTCTGAGCGGGTAGAACAGATGGAGGCCTGTTGGCATAGGTGGCAGAGTTCCCCCAGGCGACAGGAAAGAGGGTTAACATTTATACTGATAGTTGATATGCCTTTGGGATTGTCCACAATTACATGGCCATTTGGGGAAGACAGGGATTTGTCATCATGGGGTGCACCCCTGTCAAACATGGGCATATAATAGAGACCTTACTGGAGGCCAGCGAGCTCCCATTAGAGGTTGTGATGTTGAAGGTCAAGGCCCACCAGAGGGAACCAGTCAAACAGAATCCCGACTGGCACATTTTTATGGGGAACCAAGCTGCTGACAAGGCTGCTCTGTCAGCCCTCGAGATCCTTTGCTTATCACCTTCGCTGATCACCTTCGCTGAGGATTGTCCCCAGGTCCCATCAGTGGTTAGTAAAGTTATGGAAAAAATTCTACCTGGTAAATCTGGTTTTGCCCCAAAGTGGAAAGGTCCTGATGAGGTTATCATTAGCAGTGACACGTGCGCTTGTATTGACATGCGAGGGAGGGGGTCTGGAAACACTGGTCTCAACTTAATGATTATACGGGCACCGACTGAGGATCCTCACCCTCTGTTTTCTTTTCAGATTGATTGTTCTTGGAACCTGCTGACATCATTTGCATACACGCGGGTTGTTATGCATGGACCAGGAACGCAGCAAGTTGCGGGTGGGCAGTATAGCCTTTGGAACATTGTTAACATAGAATAAGATAGTTTTTGCCACTTGAGTTTAAACATGTTTAAGATGCCGTATGTGATCGCGGTGTTGTGTGTTGTCATGGTTGCAGGAGTGTCAGAATTAGAGGATAACTTGTTTTACAAGACACACAAGCATCTACACTGTAATTGGACCATGTGCTACTCACTTGCCCAGTCAGTTGAGGCATTGTTTGTAGCCAAACCTAGGAGGAACACCTTAGACCAATATATGGTGGATACTTTAGATGCATGCTGTGTGGGCCGAACCAGTATACACTGACGAGGTATACAAAGGAGATGTGTACAGCTGATAAACTCAAATAGGATACAGTGCCCCAACTGTACAGAAACTCAGGGAAAAAATGGCACAACATATTCAAACTTGCTAAGTTACCTGCTTTGCTTCTCAGGACAGGGATGGGGATGCACACACTCTCTAGTGCCCAAGAATGCCTCTTGTGTGCAGACACAGTGCTCCTGTTAGCATTGCCAACTGAATAACAGCCTGTATCTGTGAACTGGTAATGAGCAAAGATGCCTCCACGTAACTGCAGGTAGACAGGTTGTTTGTGGACAATGCAATGGCACATGTTAGTTCAGCCAAATGGACATATCCATTTGATATTTACCAGCTAGGCACTTAGCTTCTCCCAAAAACTTTTGGTAAATAAAGCTTAGTCTGATTCACCGCTAAATTTGTATCAGCTCTTAACATTTCACCTTACCATCCCTGTGTTCCAGTCTGCCAGACTGCTTTGTCCAAAACAATAACCAGGTGGGGTCAGGCGGGAACTTCAGCCAGCTATGGAATTGGTGATATAAGCAGTTCATGCAAAACACAACTGGAAAGTCAAGTGCTATCGAGCCAAAGATGGCTTTGTATTCCTCCTTAATGGCACCTTTACAAGAGCCACACCAACTCTACCAGTCCTCTTTGCAGTAGGGACAATAGGGCCGCTTACCATTCCATGCCCCCAGAAAGGACATACCCGTAGGAAGACAGTGGTCTGAGCCATTAGTGAAGAATTCTGTGAGGACTAGAAGGACCTGATAACACTCGGGTCCTCACTTGCTTATGGGTTCTTTGGGTCCCTGTCCCTGGGGAAAGTGGCGGGAGTAATTAGTGCCAAGAACAGGATCTACCTTGTCTGTGGCCTGACCATCCTGGGAAATAGCACGGCAAAAGGGTTGATGCTATAAATCGAGAGCTTGCGGAGTTAAGACTCTATGCACAGCAAACCTGCTATACTATCAAATACCAGTTAGCCTAGCAGGGCGGAGTGTGCACAATAGTAGGGGACAAGGGTATAACACACATTATGGAGGAATCTTATAACGTCACCCAAGCCATTAATGATATAAGAAAACAATTTGATGACTTCAGGCAAGGCCCCAAGATAGGGGACAGTTGGCTTGAATGATTACTAGGCGGTTTTAGAGCTCATTCCTTTTACACGCTTTGATTGTACTTATGATTGTTATCACCTGTTGTGTTGTAATGGCTGTTTTTAATTCCTATTGTAAGACTTTAACTACGGGTATTATGCTGGGAGCTAGCCTCTACATTCAGTGACCTGGGAGCTGCCCCCCATGGTGGTCCTACTGAGGACTACTGGATGTAGGTGGTCTCATCCACATGCTCACCGACACCTTGGACCACAAGGGGGACTGAAGGCATGAAATTAAAGCGTTAAATGGACAAATGCTTTGCTAACTGTAGAGTGACCTTGAGATTTTGCAAACTACTGCAGAAAAGATGTTTCTGTTACTGTGCAAAACTAAATTCTGCAAGCAACTGGAGAAAGACTATTTGTGTTGTTGTGCAAAGTATAATCGTGGTGTGCTACCTAACGAAACAACACACCCAGCAACAACGGACACATCTTGTGATGGACAATGGTCCGGAATGCTCTGTGTTCCTTCCAGAGGAAGGCGAATGTGACATAACATGCAATCAAGGGTATAAAAGGCGACTATAATCTGTACCGATGAGAAGCCTGGTGGAACCGTGTTTAGGCGCCTAGTTTCTCCCAAAAGCTTTTGTTAAATAAAGCTTAGTCTCATTCACTGCTAAATTTGTATCAGCTTTTAACTTTTCACCTTACCATCCCTGTGTTCCAGTCTGCCAAACCGCTTTGTCCAAAACAATAACAATTTTTAAAAGAATGTTATTCAACAACACTTCAGCAGATTTGTACATCAGTCATCTAATCATCCTGTATTTTCCCACAGTACAGTCTTGCAGGTGGCTTTGCCTGGCCTCGTATTCCTAAATATTGATATTCCAATGGCTACAGCAATTACTGATAGATGACTGCTGACTTTCAATCTAGGAGATCGCAGATATCTTTCTGGACCTCAAGCAACACTGCGTCTTGAGGACTTGCCTTTGAATTGTACCACCTAGGTATGGGCAGTGGCAATCTAGGCCAGCTGGATCTATAGCATCAACAATGTGGAATCGTGATATTGTAATACTGAAAGAGGAGAGCAGTTTTGTGCATCATGAATTCACTGCCTACTCAGAAAGTCTTTACAGCTATGCCTCACCAATTCTAGTAATTCGCTAGAGGACAATTTCATGGTCTGTTAACCATTCAAGTTCTTCCATTTGTGATGGAAGCAGTCTGAGCCCACGTGACAAGCTAAGCTTTCAGGCAGCAAGCTGAGATGTCATTACTTTTGCCTAAGGTACCATTGTAGCACTCAGATACCAAGTGGCTTCTATTATACGGAGTTAGCAACCATTTCAACTCCACAAAGCTTGAACTCCAAGCTCTGTGAGAAATCCTATGCCAAATTAGAACTGGATTCCCCAATGCTGCTTGTTAATGCCTTCTAGCACGCCTACCAATGCGTAAAGAATTTCAGTTTGTAAGTACTTCAGCTTCTTTCTGTGCACCACCAGAAATTCCTCATCTGAGTTTTCAGTTGCAGAACTCATCTACATCTTTCCCCTACAGTGGAGTTGGCACCATTCTTATTCCTTGCTTGAATGAAGCCATGAAAAGTTCCACCTCCACAATGAATTCTAAGTTACACAAGATGTCATTGTCTGAAATGAAAACAAAGCACTGTGGATGTGAAATGAAAACAGAATGTTCTGGGGAAACTCAGCAGGTCTGGTGGCATCTGTGAACGGAGAAACAGATATAAACTTTTTAGTTTAATATGATTTCTTCAGAACCTTTGGAAATAAAGGACAGTGCAGTCTGCTCTTCGGAATGGCGTCAGACGCATTGAGTTTCTCAACATTTTCTAGCGTTATTTATGCCATTATTTGAGCTGGTGGCTCTCAGCACCAATTCAAATTCTATTTTCTCCCCAGTTGGCCAGCAGCAAATCTTGGATTTGACAGCATAAACGAATAAGAGAATTTGGGTGTAAAGAATGAGATCTGTGGTCACACAATATGGAATTTGTACACCATATTGGAAAATGGAACAAAGGTGATTTAAGGAGGTTCACATGTTGGGAAGATATTGTTATTCTAGATGGCTTTTATTATGCCAGTTGGCACAGGCTCAGTGATGGATGTGTCAATAAGATTTAACATCATTGCTGCCACGAGCTTAAGAATATGAAACGAAAGCTGAACACCTGCAAGCATGTACAACCTGCAAAACATTGGTGGGTGTGTGAAGGTGAGGTGGAGTGGGTGAATAATAGGCGTGAGTCCTGATTGGTTGAGATTTCTTTTATTCATGGATAAGTGGGTAGGATGTATTCAGTTGCATGGAAAATTAGAAAATTAAAGTTAAAGAAGAATTCTGGAGTGCAGGTTAGTGATGATGCTGATTCTTACTAGAAAATAAAAGGAAGGGGCAGAATGTGTAAATGCACTAAGTAATTGTACAAGAGTAGGGAATTTGAAAGAAATCCCGAGTGGAACTAGCCTACAGGTCCCCCGACAGTAGTATCACAGTGGGGCACAGTATCAACCAAGAAATTACTGAGGGTTTGCAGCAAAGGTAAAACAATAATTATAGGTGATTTTAATACGCATATAAACTGGATTACTCAAATTGGCAAGGAGAGCCCCAAGGGAGATTTCAATGAATAATTTACAGATTGTTTCTTGGAGCAATATGCTGTGGAACTAAACAACAGGCATTCTGGATTTGGCATTGTGTAATGAGGTGGGGTTAATTAATGATCTCATAATAAAAGGATCCTCTAGTGAGGAATGATCATTGCATGCTAGAATTCCAAATTCAGTTAAAAGACAAGAAACTGGATTCTTATACTGGTGTTCTGGAGTTACAAAAAGGTAATTACATCATCGACATTGAGGACAGATTTGGCCTTAGTGGACTGGGCAAGAAGACAACAAGATAGGGCAGTTGATGATTCACTGATGTTTAACATAATACTCAATTGTGTTATGGACTAGGCCAGACCACTCAAAACTTAAGCAGGCAGCCCAGACCGCAACTTTGCTATTTGTTTCAGTAAGCGTACCAGTGAAAATTACGTGGAGTAAGTTGGCTACGTTGACTGCCAGGTTTTAAAAGAGACAAAAATTTATTCATAAAATTATGGAATGAAACACCAAGAACAGAATAAAAAATACCCACAGAACTCAGTCTATCCAAACTAGACTTAATTATGCTGTACCAAAAATACACAACAGTCCCAATAAACAAGCCCTTAAACAGAGTAAAACTGAAGCACAGGCTTACAGGTCAAAGTTAGAAGGGCAAAAGGAGAGAGAGTTCACACACAGCTCCTGCTGCACTGCCTCAAACAAGATTTCAGCTTCCAGGACTAACCACTCCCCTTTCATTATACAGGTTACTTCTAAAACATGAAAGCTTTGGTCTAAAGTCTCATCTGTTTAGGTATATAGAAAAAGGCCTCTCAGTAAATCCTTTCATCTCTGAACCAAACTAATCGCTTCGGAGACCGGACTGTTTACGACTTCTCTGAAAAAACCAAGGACACAGTATCCTTGAGAAAAGGAACAGCTTTTAGAAAAAAGGACCAGCTTTGTAACAATTGCTCCATACTAAAATAAATTCCAGAAAAGGAAGAAAGATTACAAGAGGCGGGAAAACTATCCTTGGCTAAGCAAGGAAGTTAAAGACAATGTGAAGATAAAACCAAGGCATAATATATTGCAAAGGCTAAAAGACTGGGAAACTTTTGAAGATCAACAAAGGGTGACTGAAAAGATAATAAAAAGAGCTCAGGTAAATTTTGAAAGAAAACTAGTGCAAAGGAAGTAACCAAGATGATTGATGAGGGCAGAGCAGTAGACATTGTTTACTTGGACTTTAGTAAAGTCTTTGACAAGGTTCCACGTGGTAGACTAATTAGTAAAGTTAGATCACGTGGAATTCAGAGTGAGCTTGCCAACTGGACACAAAATTGGCTTAATGGCAGGAGACAGAAAGTAATGGTTTTGTTTTTGAGAACGGAGGCCTGTGACTAGCAGTATTCCACGGGAATTGGTACTGGCTCCACTTTGGTTTGTCATTTATATAAATGATTTAGATGAGAATATAGACAGCATTGTTGTAAGTTTGTGGAATACACCAAAATTGGTGGTATAGTGGACAGGGAAGAAGGTTATCTAAGATTACAAAGAGATTAATTCTGTCAATGGGTTGAAGAATGGCAGACTGAGTTTAATTTAGATAAATGCTAGGTATTGAATAAAGAACAAGAACAAAGAAAGTTACAGCACAGGAACAGGCCCTTCGGCCCTCCAAGCCTGCGCCGATACAGATCTAATATCTAAACCTCTTGCCTATTTTCTAAGGACGTGTATTCCTCTGCTCCCTGCCCATTCATGTATTTGTCCAGATACATCTCAAATGATGCTATTGTGCCTGCCTCTACCACTTCTGCTGGCAACGCATTCCAGAAACCCACCACCCTCTGTAGAACTTTCCACGCATTTCTCCTTTCCAAACTTTTTCCCTCTCACCTTGAGCTCATGACTCCTAGTAATTGAGTCCTACAATCTGGGAAAAAGCTTCTTGCTGTCCACCCTGTCTATACCCATCATTTTTGTAGACCTCAATCAGGTCCCCCTTCAACCTCTTTCTAATGAATCTACTCAACCTCTTTTCATAGCTAGTGCCCTCCATACCAGGCAACATTCTGGCGAACCACCTCTCCAAAGCATCCACATCCTTTTGGTAAAATGGCATCCTAATGTGGCCAAACCAAAGTCTTATACAACTGTAACATAACCTGTCCAGTCTTGTACTCAATATCCCGTCTGATGGAGGAAAGCATGCCATATGCCTTCTTGACCACTCTATTGAACTGTGTTGCCACCTTCAAGGTACAATGGACCTGAACACCCAGATCTCTCCACCCATCAATTTTCCCCAGGGCTTTTTCATTTACCTTATAATTCACTCTTGAATTGGATCTTCTAAAACGCATTACCTTGCATTTGCCCAGATTGAACTCCATCTACCATTTCTCTGCCCAACTCTCGAATCTATCTATATTCTGTGGCATTCTCGGACAGTCCCTTCACTATCTGCTACTCCACCAACCTCAGTGTCATTGCAAATTTGCTAATCAGACCACCTATACCTTTCTCCAGATCATTTATGTATATCAAAAACAACAGATGTCCCAACACGGATCCCTGTGGCACACCACTGGTCATTTTGAGAAAGTTCTTTCCACTACTATTCTGTCTCTTGCTGCCCAGCCAGTTCTCTATCCATCTAGTTAGTCCAATCTGGACCCCAAGCGACTTCACTTTCTCTATCAGCCTACCATGGGGAACCTTATCAAACACTTTACTGTCCATGTATATGACATCTACAGCCCTTCCCTCATCAACTTTGTCACTTCCTCAAAGAATTCTATTAAGTTGGTAAGACATGATCTTCCATGCACAAAGCCATGTTGCTTATCACTGAGAAGCCCATTTCTTCCAAATGTAAATAGATCCTATCCCTTATATCTTCTCCAGTAGCTTTCCTACTACCGACATCAGGGTCACCAGTCTGTAAATACTTGGATTATCCTTGCTACCTTTCTTAAAGGAGGGGACAATATTAGCAATTCTCCAGTCCTCCGTGACCGCATCCATGTCCAAGGATGATGCAAAGATATCTGTTAAGGTCCCAGCTATTTCCCCTCTTACTTCACTCAGTAACCTGGGATAGATCCCATTCAGACCTGGGGACTTGTCCACTTTAATGCCTTTTCGAATACCGAACAATTCCTTACATCAACTTGACCTCGAGTAATCATATATCTATCCCTAACCTCAACATCCGTTGTGTCCCTCTCCTCAGTGAATACTAATGCAAAAATACTCTTAAGAAGTTCATTTTCTCTGACTCTAGGCATTACTTTCCTCCTTTGTCCTTGAGTGGGCCACCCCTTTCTCTAGTTACCCATTTGCTCCTTATATAGGAATATAAGACTTTGGGACTTTCCTTAACTGTGTTTGCTAAAGATATTTCATGACCCCTTTTAGCTCTTAATTCCTTGTTTCAGTCTTACTTTCCCGCTATTCTTCCAAAGCTTTATCTGTTTTCAGTCATCTAGACCTTGTGCGCTTCCTTTTTCCTCTGAGCTAGTCTCACAATTTCACCTATCATCTGTGGTTTCTTAATCTTGCCATTTCTATCCCTCATTTTCACAGGGACATGTCTGTTCTGCACACTAATAAAAGCCTCCCACATATCAAATGTGGATTTACCTTCAAACAGCTGCTCCCAATTCATATTTCCCAGCACTTGCTCAATTTCACTACAGTTTGCCTTCCCCCAATTTAGCACTCTTCATTTAGGATCACTCTCGTCGTTGTGGAAGTGGGTACTGCAGATGCTGGATTTAGAGTCAAGATTAGAGTGGTGCTAGAAAAGCACAGCAGGTCAGGAAGCATCAGAGGAGCAGGAAAAATCGACGTTTCGGGCAAAAGCCCTTCCTGATGAAGGACTTTTGCCTGAAATGTTGATTTTCCTGCTCCTCGGATGCTGCCTGACCTGCTGTGCTGTTCCAGCACCACTCTAATCTTCACTCTTGTCTTTGTCCATGAGAATTCTAAAACCTACGGAATTGTGATCACTATTCCCAAAGTAATCCCCTACTGAAACTTCAATCACCTGGCCAGGCTCATTCCCCAACATCAAATCCAGTATGGTCCCTTCCTGAGTTAGGATACTTACATACTGCTCTGTAAAACCCCCTGGATGGTCTTTACAAATTCTGCACAGTCTAGACCTCGAACACAAAGTGAATCCCAGTCAATGTTGAGAAAATTAAAATCTCCTATCACCACCACCCTGTTGCTCCTACATCTTTCCATAATCTGTTTACATATTTGTACTTCTATTTCATGCTTGTTGTTGGGAGGCCTGTGGTACAGCCCCAACATTGTTACCGCACACTTATTATTTCTGAGCGCTGCCCAAAATTCCTCACTGCTTGAGTCTTCCATAGTGCCCTCCTTCAGCACAGCTGTGATATCCTCTCTGATCAATAATACAACTCATTCACCATCGTTACCTCCCTTTCTATCCCACCTGAAGCATCTATATTCTGGGATATTTAGTAGCCAATCATGCCCTTCCCTCAACCAAGTCTCAGTAATAGCAATATCATACTCCCAGGTACTAATCCAAGCCCTAAGTTCATCTACCTTACCTACTACACTTCTCACATTAAAACAAATGCACCTCAGAACACCTATCCCTTTGCATTCATAATCTGTTCCCTGCCTACTCTTCCCCTTAGTCACACTGACTTCCTTATTAGTTCCTTAGAGAGGGCTTTAGTTACTATCTCCTTACTGCCCACGAACCTTCTAATTTGGTTCCCATCCCCCTGCCACATTTGTTTAAAACCTAACAACATTTGTTTGCATTTTGGTAAAAGAAAGAAGGCAGGACCTATACATTACAAAGTAATTCAAAGTAGGGCCTTGAATAGTGTTATAGAACGGAGAGACACAGGAGTTCAGTTACAAAATTCTTTGAAGTATGCATCACATACAGACAGGTGGTTAAGAAGGCATTTAGCATGTTTGTCTTCATTGCTCAGACCTTTTGAGTACAACAGCTGGGACATTATGTTGAGGTTGTACAGGATGTTGGTGATGCCTCTTCTGAAGTACTGTGTCCAGTTCTGGTTGCCCTGTTATGGAAAGTATATTATTAAGCTGGAAAGGGTTCAGAAGAGATTTACCAGAATATTGCCAAGAATGGTGGGTTTGAGTTAGAAGAGGCTGTACAGGCTGGGACATTTTTCACTCAAGCATAGGAGGTTGAGGGGTTTACCTTATAGAAGTGTATAAAATCGAGGAGTTCAGATATGGAGGACATCAAGGCCAGGGGAGGTATTTTTAAGTTAAGAGGGGAAAGATTTAAAAAAGACATGAGGAAACAATTTTTTTTATACACAGAGTGCTTTGTTTGTTGAAAGAACTTCCAGAGGAAGTGATGGATACAGGTACAGTTACAATGTTTACAACATATTTGCATAAGTAATGTGGATAATAAATACATGAATAAAAAATATTTGGAAAGATATGGGCCAGGCACAGGCAGGTGGAACTAGTTTAGTTTGATATTATGGTTGACATGGAGTTTGGACCAAAAGGTCTCTTTCCATGCTGTACAGCTCTATGACTATAAATTAAAGAAATAGAAATGGATATAGACAGATTAGGCAAATTGGCCACAATTTGGCAGATGAAGTTTAATGTCGAAAAGTGAGAGATTTTCCATTTTGTTTGGAGAAATAGAAAGGCAACGTATTATCTAAATGAAGACAAACTTCAGATTCCTTCAGTGCAGAGGGATCTGGGTGTCCTCATGCATGAATCACAGCAAACCAAAATGCAGGTACAGCAGGTAACGAGGATGGTAAGTGGAACTTTGGCATTTATTGCTCAAGGAATAAAGTAAAAAATAGGCAAGTGTTGCTGTAACTGTATTAGCATTCATGATGCCATCCTAGAAGTACTGTGTACAATTTTGGTCCCATTTCCTGAGGAAGAATGTTGCATTGGAGGCATTTAATCCAGGCTACGAAGATTAAATACATGAAATAAAAAGTTAACTGAAACAGTAGGAGGTGTCTATTCACAATTCTGTAAAATTGGTCATCTCACTCAAAAAACAGAACAGCTATGATGAGAAATTTTAAAAAGATGGTTTAAGGCTGGTTTTCAAACTTGATTTTGTAACAAGCCTGTAAAGTGCCTTTATACATTTAATTACATTAAAGATACATAAAATTGTCAATTCTAAGGTGAGATCAATGTTTATGTACTTCTGTTGGCATAAAGAAATAGCAATAATTCCACTACAGGTTTATAAATGTCTGGTTACAGGATATCAAATATATTGATAAATATAATGAATCAGTTTTGTAGCTATTGTTAAGTAGATTGTATTCAATATAGTTTGACTATGTTGACAGAATGAACCCTTTAAAGAATATCAACATGGAATTACAACCATTTTTTCACTGAATCACAGAAGTGTTTTGGCACAAGAGGTTCTTCAGCCCCATTGTGATTGTAACCGCTGGCATTAGGTAATGTTGTTCAATCTTTTTATCTCCCCCGTGTCACACATTCTTTTAATCCAAATTATCTATCCAAGGCCTTCTTGAATGTCTCAGCAGAACCTGCCCCTACCAAACAGGCAGTGCATTCCATTTTTTCCTCATTTATTATCACTGCTAATAGTCTCAAAAAAAAATAAAGTTGAATTTACACAGCAGTTCACTAGATAGGATATGTACTTATCTTATGATGAGATATTAGGAGCAGTTCAGTCCTATACCCACAACAATTTATAAGAAAAAGAGAGAGAGAGAGAGAGAGGTACAGCATGGAAACAGATCCTTTGGTCCAACCCATCCATACCAACCTCATATCCCAACCCAATCTGGTCCCAACTGCCAGCAACTGGCCCATATCCCTTCAAACCGTTCCTATTCATATATCCTTCCAAATGCCTCTTAAAATGTTGCAATTGTACCAGCCTCCACCACAGTTCTAGAATAAGAGGTCATGGTTTTAGGCTAAGGGGTGGCAGATTTAAAACAGATGAGTCACTCATACAGCATAGGAATTAGTCCTACACTCAAGGGTGAGAGGTTGAGGGGTGGTCTCAATAGAGGTTTATAAAATCTTGAGGAATCTTAAGGTGAATGACAGGTGTCTTTTCCCGAGGGTTAATTGTTGAAATGTTAAAAGTACGCGAGGATTACTAAAGTTGTTCGCAGGGCGATAGCACTGGAAAATAACAAAAGGAGCATGCAATGTGATATACGAACTAATACATACATTATATGAACTCGGGAAGTGTTATGCAGGATACAAGATCACGTGTTTTTCCCATTTTAAAAGGTATTTCATTGTGAAGCAAACACTAAACGAAGACATTTAGAAACATTCCAGTTGTCTGAAAGGTTGATAGGAAGTCCAATCAGAAACAATCACACGATAAAGACAGCTTCCCGGTTACAAAATATTTCAATACTAGCCACTTAGTTATCCACTTAAAATCATTAAAAAAGTACATAGAAAGCAGAGCAAAAATCGAACGGTTTTGTTTAAAAAACGACTCCTTACAACAGCCACTAACCCATGGGCGCCATCTTGGGCGGATCAATATAAACACGACTCCATTTTATAGTCAACCCATCACACGCTGTACCTCTCTGCGCGGTAGGAAGGGTGAAGGAGAAAAGTCAAACCATCTCTGAATGAACACACGTCGTTCACTTTTTCTATTCCTTTCTCTATAATTAGCACCTTGTCCAAAAGGTGAAATAATTTGGAATTACTTCAACTTAATCAACTTTCCGGCAATCCCCCCTCCCCCACTTTCTACCCACAGGCTGGAACTCTTTTCCTTCCGCGCATGTGTACATTTGATTCGAGGTCGGCCTTAGCACTCACTCAATGGCGACCGAAAATCTTGATTAAAGAGACCGGAGGCGGCCGGGCCCGGGGCTCAGACAAACAGCGGCGGGGACAACATTCTTTTCCAAAAACAAAAGCACACACACACACAAAAATTCTAAAGAAAATATACATATATAAATTACAAACAAGAACATAATATATTAAAAATCCATCATTGAAATCCAAGCATATAATTAAACAAAATTAAGGAAAAAATGGCCGAGACAACCGCTACCTCTCCTAAAGTCTCTCCATTAGAATCAGGTAAGGACAACAGGAAAAGACGACCTAAATTGTTTTATTCTACAAACAAAAAAGCAACGTTAAAAACGAGGTTTGTATTCTTTTTCGTTCCCCTCAGAACTCTACTTCCTAATCGCTCGCTTTCTCTCGGCCGGTCCGTGCCAAAAGTCCGCGGAGGTGAGTGGAGTATTCGAAACAATAATAAAAAAAGTTGTTTTAGTAAAACACAAACGGTCTTCGGTGATTATGTCGGAGATTAAACTTGTTTTTTTTTCTTCCCTGTCTGACAGATACTTGTGAACGAGCTTGAGGAGAAAGAGGTACGTATAGGCAGACGCCAGCGACCGCTCAACTCGTCCTGTCTGTCCTTTACTCCGTTTGCTGCTCCTGTTCGGCCTCTTATGTCACTCTAATGCTATCTGATTTGACGGTTCTTTTTTTCTCCCCCCTCTCCGCATTAATAAAAAAAACTCACCTGAGCGAGAAATTTAAAGACTTAACGCATTTTACCCCTTTTAGTAATATTTCCTGCCCCGTTCTCACCTCCCTTTTTTTTCTTTCAGCTGCTCCCGAAGCGTCTAGACTGGGAAGGCAATGAACATCACAGAAGCTATGAAAACTTTGTAAGTAATTTTATAATAAAAAAAATTAATGAGATAATTGTTAAGCTGGAAGAAAAGTTTTAATCCAGAATTTTATATGGTGATACTTTTTTAAAAAAAAATTCTGACAAGTTGGAATAAATTGTGTAACTTCTGCGTTTCCCGATTTTTTTTTTAATTTTTATGGTTATTTTGGGGTAAAAGGTGTTAAAAATGATAAATTGGGTTTTCTCTCGAAGGGGGCGCGGCTTTCGGAGGCAGCCCCATGCAACTACTTTGCATAATTAGGCTGCTGCTCAAATCACAATTCCGCTTTCATCGGCAAGAGGGAGAGAGAAACCCAGCTTTAGTGAAATCATCGCGGATTGGTTCAGAGGAAAAAACCCTGACCTCTAAAGTTGCGCATGCACCGAGCGTCATTTGGCTCCTTTTTTGGGAGAGAAATGCTGTCAGATAGGTTTGATTATGCCGGAAATTCAAAGTGTTAAACAAAAATGTCAAAGCTGGAAATTCACAACAAGCCAATCAATCAACTTTGGAGAGGGGAAAGACAGGTTAACATTGGGAATGGCGTTTGTAACGAAGCGCACCCTTCTGACTCGTCAGCTTGCTTTGTCAGATGGGTCTTAGTATCATTGTGTTTTTCAAATGGAAACAGTTTTGAAAATGAAATGGCACTTGTGGTGTAGTAATAGTGCCCCTACCCCTACCCCTAGACCCATAGACCCGAGGTCAAGTCCAACTTGTTCCAGAGGTTTGTTATAACAAAATAAAAATTGAAAGGATTCTGTAAATCAGAAACAAAAATAGAAATTGCTGGAAAAGTTTAGCTGGTCTGGCAGCATATATGAGAAATCAGTTAAAATTTCGGGTCCAGTGATCCTTTTTCAGGACCTTGAATCACTGGACTCTGATTTCTTTCCACATCTCTGAGCAGGTTGATTAGAAAAAGTTGTGAAAATGAAATGGGAGATGTTCGCACAATATTAAGAATCATGTTAGTCACTGTGTGCTTAGATTCTTGCAAAGCAAAAATATCACCCCAATTTCAAATTGACAGTATTCTGCTGTTGAAACAAATAGTTGTTTTTGTTACCCAGAGATTTGACTACTGCAGTGATCCTTTGGTCATTGCTTTATGTTTTATGCTGTAAAATTTGTGCTGTCCAAAACTCTGCTACCCCATCTTGAAACTGGCACAAGTCCCTAGGTGTTATTATCATGATTGTCATCATTTGCACTGAAATCGTGCATAGTTTGGTGTGATCTTTATTTTATAATATTTCTACAAAGTGCATTGGGACATTTTTGTGATTGTTATAAGATTCTTCAATAATTAACACATTGCATGCTGAACATCTAAGATGCTCTTGCTTCTGGTTAATGTGCAAAATGCTGTATTTTAAAATTATTAGCAACCTTATTGAAATTGGTATTCTATTCCGATTTTGGACTTAAAATGTTTATTACCTATTCTAAACAAGAAAGTCGAAACAAGATTAGATTTTATCTAGTTGTCCTCTCTATCCTTCACCATCTGCATTCATTCATATATCGCCAGTTACTTAAATATTGTGCTAATCAAGACAATAAAGTTAGACTCAGCATGTTTGTGGTACATCTTTTGCTGCCTCTTCTTTGTCTGACTTTGGGCCCAGTACACTGCACATAATTCTTCCGAAATAGAAAGTTAGATTCTGAAGGACAGATAAGGCTAGAATGTACAATTTTGATTGACTACTCCAATGTGTTGCATCCTCTTTCTGCTTTAACTTAGTTGTGGATGTTTATTGTGTGCTGTTCCAGGTTTCATCAAATCAGCATGTGCCCCCTGATTATCTCTTACGGATATGCCAGCGAATTGGCATGTTGCTGGATAAGGAGCTTCCTTCAAGTGTATCTGGAGTACAGTCCCTACTTGGTGCAGGCAGACAGTCCCTACTTCGAACTGCAAAAGGTATATATTCTGGTTAACTTCCATATTCAGAATATTACTTTTGGATATTATTGCCATGAAGTATGAATGTTGTTTAGTTAATTAGCTGGTTGGCTGCAGCCATTCATTGTCATTTTGATAGCATTGTACTACTTAGCAAGTCTGTAAGAGATGGAAATTATTGTGTATGGCTTTATGTTTGGCTGTTAAAATATCACATGCTCTTTTCAGTATCATGTTCATGGGTTTTGTGCAATGCCCAAATAGTTGCCATTTTGAGAATTTTAGCAGTCTATTTGGCAGGGCATTTAAAGGTGACACCACACAGATATTTTGAATAGCAATTGTTGGATAGCAGATTTGGCATAGAAACTCGGGATGTGGTTCTTCATAAAGTAATAAACGTTGCATCCAGTTGTCACAAGATCTTAAAAAAATCATTGATTTTCAATCCCTCAGCTTGTTTCTCTGTAAACAGTTCCAGCCCTATAACCCTCCAAGATATGTCGTCTTCCAATTTTTGCCTGTTGTGCATCACCAGTTTTAATTGTTCCACCTTTGGCAGTAGTAACTTAAACTGCCTCATTTCTGTGCCATGGAATTGTCTAAATCCCCTTCAAATGCTTGTTTGGACCAAGCTTTTGTGGTTCGGTGGCAAACTTTAGTTTCATAATTATTCTGTAAAGCCAATGAGTTCTTTTACTTTGTTAAAGACACTATGGAGTTCTATAAAAGTTGTTGAATAATATTAATGGAACATTTTTCTGTCAGAATCCATGTTTTACCTTGACCACAGTGCACAGCCTAGATGCTTGGCTGTTTGAGGACTGAACAAGGGTTAAGTACACAGTAACCAGATGTCAGTATGTTTATTAATGAAAACTGATTTGAACTGCTGGTGGTTTAACCATTATAGAGTCATAGTCATAGAGATGTACAGAATGGAAACAGACCCTTCGGTCCAACCTGTCCATTTCATCAAACTTAATTGTGCAAGTCTTTTACTGCATACAAATGTTTGGAGTGCCTTTTCACTTGGGTAAGAGGGCACTTGACGCATTGTGCTGGATAGCTTTGGCTTTGCCCAGTTCCATTTGATTGGTGCTGAATAGTTACATTTTTAATATCCTAGACAAAATAATAATCTGAGCTGCTAACTTGATGCATATTGTGATTTAGTAACTAAAGGTGGAAAAAATTTTAAGCAGTAGACTTCTGTTTTGTGGCTTTCTCTTTTTTTTTCTATGCTTCAAATTGTCTAAGGATTAAAACGAGGGTAGAGAATAATGATTTTAACCCTGGAGGGAAGTGTTTAGTTATGTCTTCCACAGGGGTCTCATCATGCGTCTGCAAAGCACCTTGGGGTATTTTATTCATTAATATGCTATATAAATATCATTTGTAGTACATCGGTTTCTCGAGTTGGTATTGAGACCACTACTATTTTTAAAATATATTAGCAACCAGGACATAATTTCAAAGTTTGAAGATAATATGAAATCTGCCATTCTTGATGTGTCAGGAAATTATTGGCAGTGCTGAAACAGGCATATTAAATTGAATACACTGAAATGATTAGTTTCTGTAGGAAGTATGAGCAAAGGCATTATCAAATCAATAGTGTAGTATTACAAGGGAGAATAAAATCTGGAGAATTTGTAAATGCAACTACATAAGGACTCTTTGGCTTCATAGAGACTTGCCATATCATTTATAAATCAGTGGTTATGCCTCAGTTGGAAGATTGTGGAAAATTCTGGACATCGTGCTACAAAAGATGTCTAGGCTGTTGAGGGGGGGTAAAGAAGATTTCCAAAATGATTGAATATGCAAGGTTTAAATTGTGGTGAGACTGAAGAGGTTAAGGGAAGATTTGATGCAGGTGTTGAAAATATTGAAAGGTTTTGTTGAGAACAAATAAATGTTCTTGTGGCACACTGATAGTGTCCTTATCTCTGAACCAGGTTCAAGTCCAACCTGCTCCAGAGGTGTGTACAATGTGTAAACTGCAAAGTATTTTGAATGTAAATAAAGGGTTGTGGCACAGTGTAGTGTCCCAGTATTTAGGCCCAGAAGGCTTGAGAGTTTAGACCATACATTGCTGTGGAGGAAGTGGAGTTGGCTGCTACTGCTTGGAGATTAGAAAATGGTGTCTATTGCCTGAGGCGAGAGCCCAGAGTGGAGACTGAAGAGAGGGAAGAGCATGGAGATGGGCCTGAAGGTTGAAACTTGGAAACAGGGACCTGTGTTGCATCCTGGAGTTAAGGTTGGTGGTGTTACCTGGGTCTGAATGGGAATTGCTGTGTGCTGCCTGGGACCCCTTCAACTGTTACTGCTTTGGTTGCTGTCTGGGGGCCCTCTGTTGCTGGTGTAGCATGGGGCCACTTTGAATAGTTGCTTTTCGTATGTGGAGACCCCTTGGAATATTGCTGCAAACTCTGCTACTGGTATACGTAGTTGAGTAATTTCTTCCTGGGATCTTTGCAGCTGCCTTGGAACAGTTGGGGTTCATTTTGTTTGTTTGTTTTTCTTAATTCTGAGAGGTTGGTGTGGCTCAAAGTAACTTTAACACCAATTATGGCAGGGATCAGTCTCTCCTATGTCGAGGAAGCTACTACTGCTTCAATCCCAGTGTCGTTTGTGGGCCTGTCACTCTTCACAAACAATCTGTTGGTTTAAAACCTACGTGGACATGTAGAATCCTGAGTTAAGGTGATGGCTAGTGTTAGTGTTGAGAATAAAAAACAAATGAGTGTTGCTATTCATGGAATGGGTAGTATATCAAGAACAGAATATTAAACTAATGTTAAAAGAGCCAGTTGTTTTTGTCTGGGTTGGTTTATTTTGTGTTTAAGATTGGTGGAAACTAACTCAATTTCGAAGCTTAATCAACTAAGTACTTGTGAAAACAAATTGTAGTACTATGGGAAAGAGCAGGAGAGCGAGATTAATTGTGCAGCTCTTTCAAAGAGGCTGCACGTTTATAAGAAATCAAATGGCCTACTTTGTACTATGCTAATTTCCCAGCAAAATAGACTAGGATGAGCTATGGTTGCAATCTGACACTTAGATGGTTTGTCTAGTGCCATACTAAGTTATGTACTCAACGTCTGAAACAGATGAAGCACTTTATAAGTCATTGATGTTTCTGAGAAGGATTGGAAACTCTCAAACTCTTGTTATGCTATCAAAAATATCAATTATATTCCTTCATTGGATGATCAAAAATGAACAGACCTTCTCTATTCTTTGGTTCTTATAATGAGCTTATTTTTAAATTGGACATTTGAACCAAAATAAAGGAGGCTTAGGTTTTCTGGGACTCTTCCTTCACTAATGGGACTGCTTTTGCAGTTGATGTTTACTCCTGGCTCAGGTGGTTAGTTGCTTAATATAGTGTTCCACTCATCGAAATTAAAAGAGGCATACAATACTTATAGCTGCATCTTGTTCTTAGAAATTAACAATGCACAATTATTTGCATGCACATGCAATGTGGTTTAAAATTTCATTTCTCTCATAACAAACTTTTGTAACTTCTAAATGGTGTATTTTCTTTTCTGTAGTGTCATTTTTACCAAAATACTAAATTGTTTTGCTTGCTTGTTGATGTTAGGTATGTCACGGTCATACAGCACAGAAACAGGCCCTTTGGTCCAGCCAGTCCATGATGACCATAATCCCAAACTAAACCAATCCCACTTGCCTATTCCTGACCCATATCCATCCAAACCATTCCTATTAATGTACTTATCCAAATGTATTTTAAATGTTGTAATTGTACCCACATCCACTACTTTCTCAAGACGTTCATTCCAAAGTGAATCACTCTCTGTGTAAACGAAAAAATTAGTCTCTCATGTCTTTTTAAAATCTGTCTTCTCACCTTAAAAATGTGCCTTCCAGTCTCGAAATTCCCCATTTTAGGGAAAAGACAATTACCATTAACTCTATCTATACCTCTTGTTATTTCATAAACTTCAATCAGGTAATCTCTGAACCTCCTATGCTCCAGGTGAACAATGTCCCAGCCTATCCAGCCTTATAACTCAAACATTCCATACCTGGCAACATTCTGGTAAATCTCTTCTGAACCCTCTCCAGCTTAATGATATCTTTTCTACAACTGGATGACCAGAACTGGACACAGTATTTCAGAAGAGGCCTTACCAATGTCCTGTACAGTATTAACGTAACATCCCAATGCCTATGCGCAAAGGATTGTGCAATGAAGGCAAGTGTGCTACAAAACTTTTTTTTAGCCAATCTATCTATACGTGACGCAAACTTCAAAGAATTATGTACCTGCACCCTAGGGCTCTCTGTTCTTCAACACTGTGCACGGCCTTATCCTTGTTTGATGTACCAAAATACAATACCTTGCATTTATAAAGATGGAATTCCATCTGCCATTTTTCAGACCATTCACCCCTTTGATCAAGATCCCTTTGTAATCTTAGAAAACTTTCTTCACTGTCAACTATGTCACCAATTTTGATGCCGTCCGTAAACTTACTAACCACGACTTCTATGTTCTCATCCAAATGACAAACAAAAGAAGACCCAGAACCGATCCCTGTGGAATACTGCTAGTCACAGGCCTCCAGTCTGAAAAGCAACCTTCCACCATCACTTGCTGTCTTCTGCCGTGAAGCCAATTAGGTATCCAATTGACAAGCTCATCCTGAATCCCATGTCCTAACTTTATTAATTAGTCTATCATGTAAAAGCCTTTACTAAAATCCAAACAAACAATGTCTATTGGTCTGCCATCAAAATATTTTGGTAATTTCCTCAAAAACCCAATCAAGTTTGTGAGATATGATTTTCCTTGCATAAAACCATGCTGACTGTCCCTAATCAATTTTTGCCCCTCTAATGACTATAAATTCTACTTTTTATGATCACCTCTAATAATTTACGCACAACTGAAGTCAGACTCTCAAGGAAGAAACTTCCTTGGTTTCTCCTTACAACCTTTCTTAAACAAAAGTACAACGTTAGCCAATCATTAGACACCTCACCCCTAGTTATAGGTGATGCAAATATTTCTGCAGGGTTTCACAATTTTCTTTCTTTGTTCACACACCGTTCTGGCTTATGTTAGATCAAGTCCAGGAGATCTTATCCACCTTTTATATTCTCTGAGACCTCCTGACCTTCCTCTTCTGTAATGTGAACTGTTTTAAACATCAAAGTTTACTTCTCTGCATTCTCTCGGCTCCATTTCTTTCTCTGCAGTAAAAACTAATGCGAAGTATTCATTTAGTGTTCCTCCCATCTCAGGTTCAACACAAAGATGACCTCCTTGATCTTTAAGAGGCCGTAACCTCTCTCTCTAGTTACCCTCTTGCTCATAATGTATTTGTAGAATCTTTTTGGGTTATCCTTAACTTTATCTGCCAATGCTATCTCACATTCCCTCTTTGCCTTCCTGATTTAAGAATGCCCCTATATTCTTTATATTGAATTAACAGATTCATTTGAACCAAGTTGTCTATTTCTAAAATAAGATTCTCTTTTATTCTCAAATAGAACTTCAATATCTTTATTCATCCATTGTTAGTTAATCTTACTAGTCTTACCCTTCACTCTGACAGGAACTCTCATCCTTACACTCTTGAATGCCTCCCACTTATCAAACATCCTTTTACCTGCAAACACACTCGTCCACTGTATGACTGTATCGGCACTAACTCATGCCCCCTCGAGGAGGTTGAACAGTTCATCAATTTCACTAACACCGATTAACCACGGACATCTACTACAAGCCCACGGCTCCCACAGCTACCTAGGTTACTCCTCTTCTCACCCTACCTCCTGTGTAAATGCCATCCCTTATTCCCAATTCCTCTGCCTCCAACGCATCTGTTTCCAGATTGACTGATTCCACCTTAGAAAATCCCAGATGGCCTCTGTTTTCCAAGAGTGCAATTTCCGTTCCCAAACGGCTGCTGATGCCCTCCAGCGCATCACCTCCACTTCCCGCACCTCCGCCTTTGAATTCCACCCCTCCCAAAGCACCAAGGACCGAGCCTCCAAGCCCTCCATTTTTTCCTCTCCCGATGTTCCCACCAGAACCTTTCCACTGACACTCAATAGTTCGGCTGAATGGTCCTCACTCTCAACAATTTCTCCTTCCAATCCTTCCACTTCCTCTAGACGAAAGGGGTAGCTATGAGCATCTGCGTGGGGCCCAGCTATGCCTGTCTCTGTCGGCTATGTAGAATAGTCTGTTTTCCAGAGTCACACCGGCACCAGCCCCCACCCTTTCCTCCGCTACACTGATGACTGCATTGGCGCCACCTCGTGCTCCCACGAGGAGGTCGAACAGTTAATCAATTTCACCAACACATTCCACCCCGAACTTAAATTCACCTGGACCATTTCTGACACCTCCCTCCCATTCCTAGACCTGTCTATTGCCATCCACGAATCTGACTCAACACTGACATTTTTCTTTACAAACCCACCGATTCCTACCTGGATTACACCTCCCACCCTACCTTCGGCAAAAATCCCATATTCCCAAATCCTCTGCCTCCACCGCATCTGCTCCCAAGAGAGGCCAGTTCCACCAGAGAACCTAACAGATGGGCTCCTTCTTTAGACCAAAGTTTCCCCTTCCACGTGGTTGAAGATGCCCTCCAACGCATCTCTTCCATGTCCCGCACCTCCGCTCTCGAATCCCACTCCTCCAATTGCAACAAGGACAGAATCCCCCTGGTCCTCACCTTCCACCTCACCAACCTCTGCATACATCGCATCATCCGCCGACATTTCTGCCACCTACAAATAGACCCCAGCAAGAGGGATATATTTCCCTCCCCACCCCTATCCGCTTTCCGCAAAGACCGTTCCCTCCGTGACTAGCTGATCAGGTCCACGCCCCCCATCAACCCACCCTCCCCTCCAGGCACCTTCCTCTGCCACTGCAGGAATTGCAAAACCTGTGCCCACACCTTCCTCCCTCACCTCTGTCCAAGGCCCCAGAGGAGCCTTTCACATCCATCAAAGTTTCACTTGCACTTCCACACATCATTTATTGCATCTGTCGATCCCAATGCAGTCATTATTTAGATCATTTTGTTGGTGATTTGTTTTTGTCAAGTGTACATGTCACAGAGTTTCATGCACTGGGATAAATCACCCAAAACAAAGCTTGAAACAACAGAAACATGATGTTCTAAATGTTAAAGATCACTTATATTGCTTGTTAATAACCAAAATTAAAATAAGAAATACTTGTCAATTTGAGTTTAAAAGTCACAATATGTAGTAACTTTGAAGAACTATATTACATTTATGTCAATACAAAGGGGTCTTACAAGTTTAAAAAAAAACTGATGAACTCCAGGTATGATTAAGAACATAGGGTTGGGATGTCATAGCTATTACAGAAACTTGGCTGAGAAATTAACAAGACTGGCAGCTCCATATTCTGGATTTTAGATTCTATAGGAAAGACAGGAAAGGATGCCTGGGGGAGGGGGATACTTTGATGTTACATTGCTGTAACCAGAGAAGGGCCTGTTTCCACACTGTACGGAATCTAATCTAATCATCATGCTATTAGTTTCAAAATTGTTATGAAGAATGATAAGTCTTCCATAAAAATTAAAGCTCTTAATTGGAGTAAGGCAAATTTAATGGTATGAGACAAGAACTTTCAAAAGTTGATTGGACTAGAGTGTTTAGGAGAAAGTGAGGACTGCAGATGCTGGAGATCAGAGTGGTGTGTGATCCTGGAAAAGCACAGGAGGTCAGACAGCATCCGACGATAGGTAGGTGAAGATGGAAAAGGTGGTGATAGGTCAGAGAGGAGGGTGGAGTGGATAGATGGTAAAGGTGATGGACAGGTCAGGGCAGTGCCAAGTTGGAGACTTGGGACTGGGATAATGTCAGGGGAGGGGAAATGAGGAAACTGGGAAAATCCACATTGATCCCGTGTGGTTGCAGGGTCCCAAGGCGGAAGTTGAGATGTTCTTCCTCAGGCGCCAGGTGGTTAGGGTTTGGCAATGGAGGCGCCCATGGCGGAATGGGAGGAGGAGTTGAAGTATTCGACCACGGGGCAGTAGGGTTGGTTGGTACAGGTGTCCCAGAGATGTTCTCTGAAACGATCCACGAGTTGGTCTTGCCTTATAGCTCATACCCTTTAAATCAGGCAGAATCATGGTCAACCTCTTCTTCGCCCTCTCCAAAGCCTCCACATCCTTTTTTTAATGTGATGACCATCATTGGAAACAATACTCGAAGTGTGGCATAACCAAAGCTTTATAAAGCTACAATATGACATCCTGACTCTTGTACTCAATTCCCTGACCAATAAAGGCAAACATGCCATACACCTTACCATCCGAACTACATGTGTGTCCTCTTTCAGGGAGCTATGGACTTGAACCCTAAGAACCCTGCACATCAATACTGTTCAGGGTCCTGCCATTAACTGTATACTTTTCCTTAACATTTGATCTCCCAAAGTGCAGCACCTCACACTTGCCCAGATAAATCTCCATCTGCCATTTCTCCTCCCATACCTGCAACTGATGTTAATCCCACTGTATTCTTTGCCAACCTTCTACACTATCCACAACTCTACTGGTCTTTATATCATCTGCAAATGTACTAACCCACCCCTCCACATTTTCATCCAAGTCATTTATATATAGTCACAAACAGCAGAGGTCCCAGTTGGATCCCGGTGGAACACCACTAGTCATGGGCCTCCAGTCTGAAAACACCCTTCCACCACTACCCTCTGCCTTCTATGGGCAAGCCAATTCTGAATCCATGCTGCCAAGTCACGGTGGATCCCATGCATCTCAATCTTCTGGATGAGCCGACCACGAGGGACCTTGTTGAAAGCCTTACTAAAATCCATGGAGGCAACATTTATTCCTCGAGCCTCGTCAAACACCTTTGTCACCTCAAAAAAAATTCAATTAGGTTAGTAAGACATGATCTCCCCTGCACAAAGCCATGCTGGCTGTCCCTAATTAGGCCATGCTTTTCCAAATAAGGGTAAATCATACCTCCAAGAATTCTCTCCAATAGCTTCCCAGCTACCGATGTGCAATTTGATGATCCGAGGCTCCCTGAATTGTCCCTATTTCCCTTGAGCTGGGAAGCATTAGCTATTCAGGAACAACATTAGTTAATTAGTTTAACTTTGGTAGTGGGATTTTTTGGAAGCAATTATTCCTAACAGACTAAGTAGTTGTTTTGAAAAAGTTGATTAGGAAGAATTGGCATGGATTTCTAAAGAATAAATTGTGTCTGACTGACTTAGAGTATAGAACAGCACAGCACAGGCTCTTTGTCCCTCGATGTTGTGTCGACGTTTTATCCTACGTTACGATCAAACTAACTTACTTACCCTTCATTTTACTATCATCCATGTGTCTATGCAAGAGTCACTTACATGTCCCTAATGTATCTGATTCTACTACCACTGCTAACAGTGCATTCCACGCACCCACCACACTGTATAACGAATCTACCTCTGACATCTTCCCTAAACCTTCCTCCAATCACCTTAAAGTTATGCCCCCTCATGATAGCCATTTCCGACCTGAAAAAATGTCTCTGTCTATCCACTCTATCAATGCCTCTCAACATCTTGTATACTTCTATGAAGTCACCTCTCATCCTTCTTTGCTCCATTGAGAAATGCCTGAACTCCCTCACTGTTTCTTCATAAGACTTGCCCTCTAGCCCATGCAGCATCTTGTTAAATCTCTGCATTCTATCTAAAGCTTCCATATCCTTCTATGACCAGAACAGAACACAGTATTCCAAGTGTGGTCTAACCAGGGCTCTAGAGAGCTGCAGCATAACCTCCCAGCTCTTAAACTCAATCCCCTGCTAATGAAAGCCAACACACCATATACCTCCTTGACAACCCTATCAATTTGGTGGCAACTTGAGGGATCTATGGACATGGATCCCAAGATGCCTGTGTTCCTCCACACTGCCACAAATTCTGCCGGTAACCCTGTAATCTGCATTCAAATTCGACCTTGCAAAATGAATCACTTCACACTTTTTTCCAGGTTGAACTCCATCTGCCACTTCTCAACCCACTTCTGCATCATGTCAATGTTCTGTTGAACCTACAACAGCGATCCACACTTTGCACAACTCCTCCAACCTATGTGACATCGGGAAACTTACTAACCCACCCTTCCATTTCCTTATCCAAGTCCTTTATAAAAATCACAGAGCAGAGATCGCAGAACTGATCCCTGCAGAACACCACTGGTCACTGAGCTCCAGGCTGAATAATTTCCATGTACTACCACCTTCTGTCTTCTATGGGCCAGTCAATTCTGTATTCAGACAGCCAAATTTCCCTGTATCCTATGCCTTCTTACTTTCTGAATGACTCTACCATGGGGAACCTTATAAAGTCCATGTGCACCATGTCTACTGCTTGCCCTTCATTGATGTGTTTTGTCACATCCTCAAAAAATTCACGAAGGCTTGTGCGACATGACCTGACGCCCCTCAAAGCCGTGCTGACTTGTTAAGAGTTTTTTTTTGAGGAGGAAACTGAAAAGGTTGGTGAGGATAATACTTATGTGATGTGCATGGACTTCCAGAAGGCACTTGATGCCAGAACTAGAGGGCATAGGTTTAAGGTGAGAGGGGAAAGATATAAAAGAGACCTAAGGGGCAACTTTTTCATGCAGAGGGTGGTATGTGTTTGGAATGAGCTGCCAGAGGAAGTGGTGGAGGCTGGTACAATTGCAACATTTAAAAGGCATCTGGATGGTTATAGGAATAGGAAGGGTTTGGAGAGATATGGGCCGGGTGCTGGCAATTGGGATATCTGGTCGGCATGGATGGGTTGGACCGAAGGGTCTGTTTCCATGCTGTACATCTGAGTGTGTGAAATTCCAAGGATATTGACAAGTTGGTGGAATGGTCAGATATGATAGCATATGAAATTCAATGCAGAGAGGTATGAGATGCTGTGCTTTGGTCAGACAGCACAAAGACAATGTAAAAATAATTTTATAGGGTGTGTGGGGCAAAGGAATCTGGGGGTATGTGTCCAGATCATGGAAGGTGGCAAGTGGCGATAGCCCAAAATAAAGCATTGTGTTGTCAGCTCAGTTAAAAAGGGTAGAGTGTGCAAGAGCAAGGAGGTGATATTGAACTTGTGGAAAATGCTTGTTAGACCTCTGGATAGTTGTATGCAGTTCTTATTGCCACGTTATAGGAAAGATGTAAATGCATTAGAGAGAGTGCAGATTTGATTTACTAATGGTTCCAGGTATGAGAAACTTTGTCTGTGAAGATAGATTGAAGAAGTTGGGGCTGTTCTCTGGAGAGAAGAAAGATAAGAAGAGATCTGATGGAGGTTTGCAAAATCACAAATTGGAAGGGCGATTAAAGCTGTTTCTCCTTGTAAAAGAAACAAGAATGAGAGGGTATATGTTTAAAATGATGTGCAGGCAAAGCAATGGTTATGTGAGAAAAACTTACTTGAACAGAGTTGTTAATGATAATATGCATTGCCTGGAAATATGGTGGAAGCAAGTTCAATTGAGGCATTTGAGAAGGCATTGAATTTTCTTTCAGATAGTAATGATGTGCAGGAATAGGGGAAAAAGTAGGAGGTCTGGACTAGGTAGTAGAGCCAGCAATGACCAGTTGGGCCAAATGGTCCCTTTCCGGACCATTTTAACTCTTTTTAAGTTATCAACATCTCAAAAAAAAAGCGCTATATGGAAAGTGTGATTGCAGGTGATGTATTGGTGGCACGATGACCCAGTGGTTAGCACTGCTGCCTCACAGCTCCAGAGACCTGGGTTTGATAACAGCCTCAGGCAACTGACTGTGTGGAATTTGCACATTCTCCCTATGTCTGTATGGGTTTTTCCTACAATCCAAATTTGTGCAGGTCAGGTGAATTGGCCATGCCAAATTGACCATAGTGTTCACAGATGTGTTGGTTAGGTGCATTAGTCAGGGGTAAATGCAGAGTAAAAGGGTAGTGGAATGAGTTTGGGTGGGTTACTCTTGGGAGGGTCAGTGTGGACCTGCTGGGCCTGTTTCCACAATGTAGGGATTCTATGATTCTATGTCCTGTTGCTGTTACTATGATGGGAGCAATTTGTATGCTATTCCCCATTCTCTGCCTTGCTGCCATCATCTTAGGTAGACACCATGTTGTTTAAAATCTGTAATGTCGTGCTTTCTGTTGTTCAGCCACTGAACTCCTTCAATTGATCGCTTATCCTGGAATAATTAATTCTGCTTGAAATACATCCTTTACTCCTCAAATACCATGTTCTAAATTTTATTCCTTTCCCTCATTAGCAAACAACCTCTAGGCTGGTTTTTCTGCTTAAACAATTTTATGTTAAATTTCATGCCACTGTTTTATATTACACTTCTGAATATTAATTGTTTTTAATATTGAAAAAGTATATTCTTATTTGTTTAGTATTGGCTTGGTAGTCTTGAATTTTATATGATATGTTTGATATGTGATAACATATCTTTGATATGTGATAACTTGGTAACTTGTGTCGACTGGTCCTTGTTAAAGTGAAGGTAAACTGCATTTATATTTAATTGTTCTTGTCAGTTTGCAATTAACTAGTCTAGATCCAAAGTTTCACTCTTATTTTGGCCTGTTTGCCCTCTTGCAGCATATATCATGATTTGATTATTTTAACCAGTATAACAATTAGTTGAGAACACTGTTTGCAATCTATATTAAAAGTAATTATTTTCATTTGAATACTTAAGTATACTTTGAACAAAAGGAATGCGAAACTTGTAAATGACTTTGTACTGTTATATAAATTATAGTTTTATGAATACTGAAGTCATGTTTCATTTCAGATTGTAAACAGGTAGTATGGAGAGGCTCTGCTTTTGCGGCCCTTCATAGAGGAAGGCCACCAGAAATGCCCATAACCTATGGGAGTTCACCTAGTGTTGGTAAGTGTGAGATCAGAGCAGTTTTGCTGTGATAATGCTGCATGCTTGTGCCTGAAATATCTCAGATAATTAAAAATTGGTAAAATTGTTATTGCAGTAGAGATTGTCCGTGGCAGACAATTGACAGGAAGTGGACATTTTGGCTCGATTTTTCCAACCTGTGCATATCAGCACATAAAGATGCACCGCAGAATTCTTGGACATCTGTCGTCAGTTTATTGTGTTGCTTTTGATCGCACAGGGCACAGGATATTTACTGTAAGTAATGATTTTCAGGTAGGCAATGTCCTAGTGGCTAGGTTATTAATCCAGAAACTCAGCTAATATTCTGAGGACCTGGGTTCAAACAGTGGAATTTGAATTCAGTAAAAAAGAAAATCTGGCATTAAGAATCTACTGATGACTATTAAATCATTATTGATTGTTGGAAAAATCCATCTGGTTCATTAATGTCCTTCAGGAAAGGAAATATGTCATCCTCTCCTGGTCTGGCCATCATATGACTCCAGAACCACAGCAATGTGGTTAACTCTCATTTGCCCTCTGAAATAGCCTAACAAACCACTCAGTTGTACCAATCACTACAAAGCCTCAAAGAAATGAAACTGACAGATCACTAGGCATTGTCCTAGGCACCAGAAAAGACAACGGCAGATGCAGCCCTATCGATCCTGCAGGGTCATCTTTTCTAACATCTGGGTGCTAGTGCCAAAACTGGGAGAGCTGTCTCGCAGACTAGTCAAGCAACAGACTGACTATCATACTCTGAGTCATAGCTTACAGGCAATGTCCCAGACACCACCATCACCGTTCTTGGGTACGTTTTGTCCCACCAGCAGGCCAGACCTGGCAGAGATAGCAGCAAGTGGTATACAGTTGAGGGAGTTGCCCTTGGGGTCCTCAACATTGACTTCGGACCCCATGAAGTCTTGTGGTTTCATGTTAAACATGGACAAAGAAACCTCCTGCTGATAACCACCTACCATCCTCCCTCAGCTGATGAATCTGTACTCCTCCATGTTGAACAACACTTAGAGGAAGCACTGAGGGTGGCCAGGGCAGAAAATGTACTCTGGTGAGGGATTTCAAAGTTCATCAAGAGTGGCTTGGCAGCAATAATACAGATCAAGCTGGTTGGCTCCTAAAGGGCATAACTGCGAGACTGGGTCTGCGGCAGGTTGTGAGGGAAAAACATACTTGACCTCATCCTTACCATTCTGTTAGCTACAGATGCACCTGTCCAGGACAATATCGGTAAGCGTGACCACTGCATAGTCTTTGTGGAGATAAAGTCTCGCCTTCACGTTGAGAATAACCTCCATGTCGTTTGGCACTATCACCATGCTAAATGGGACAGACTTTGATCAGACCTAGCAACTCAATTGTGGGCATCCATGAGGTGCTGTGGGCCATCAAGAACAGCAGAATTGTACTCCGGCATAATCTGTAACCTTGTGGCCTGGCATATCTTACACTCAACCATTGCCATGGAGCGTGCAAGAGGGCATGCCAGGAACAGCACTAGGCATATCTGACCATGAGGTGTCAACCGAGTGAAGCCACTAAACAGGACTAATTGCATGCCAAGCAGCAAGTGGTAGAGCTAAGCAATCCCACAACAGATCAAATCTAAGTCCTGTGATCTTGCCACATCCAGCCATGAGTGGTGGTGGATAATTAAGCAACTCCCTGGAGCAGGCGGCTGCATAAATATCCCAAACATCAATGATTGAAGAGCCCAGCACATCAGTGCAAAAGGTAAGGCTGAAGCTTTCGAGCAATTTTCAGCTAGAAGTGACGAGTGGATGATCCACCCTACTCTCCTCCAGTGGTTGCCAACATTGCATTTAGCAATCTTCTGCCAGTTTGATTCACTCCATGTAATATCAAGAAGCGGTTGGAGACACTAGATTCTGCAAAGGCTATTGGGTCTGACAGCCTTATGGCAGTAGTACAGAAGACTAGTGCTGCAGAACTTGCAGTACCCCTTGTCAAGCTGTTCCAGTACGTTGGAACACTGGTATTGAAGCAACAATGTGGAAGATTGTCCAAGTATGTCCTGTACATAAAAAGCAGGACAAATTCAACCCGGCAATTACCGCCCCATTAGTTTGCTCTTGATCATCAGTAAAGTGATGGAAGGTATCATCAATAGTTCTATCAAGCAGCATCTGCTTGGCAATAACCTGCTCAGTGATGCCCAGTTTGTATTACACCAGGGTCATTCAGCTCCTGATCTCATTACAGTCTTGGTTCAAACAAGGACAAAAGAGCTGAATTCGAGAGATGAGGTGAGAGTGATCGACCTTGACATCATGGCTGCATTTGGCAGAGTGTGGTATGAAGGAGTCTGAGCAAATCTATGGATATCTGAGGCAAACTCTCTCTGGTGGTTGGACTCATACCTGACATAGAGGAAGATGGTTGTAGCTGCTGGAGGTCAGTCATCTCAGCTCCAGGGCATTTCTGCAAGGGTTCATCAGGATAGTGTCCTCAGCCCAACAACCTTCAGCTGGTTCATCAATGACCTTCCCTCCATAAGGTCAGAAGTGAAATGTTTGCCGATGATTGCACGATATTCACCACCACTCGGGCCAACTCAGATACTGAAGCAGTCAGTGTTCAAATGCAATAAGGCTTGGACAATATCCAGGCTTGGGCTGACAAGTGACAAGTAGCAGCCACATCACTGTCAGGCTATAGTCATCACAAGTAAGAGACAATCTAACCATCACTCCATGGTATTTAATAGTGTTACTATCACTGAAATACCTATGTATCGACATCCTGGGGAGTATCATTGATCAGAAACTCAACTGGACTCAGCATGTAAACAGAGTGGCTGCAGAGCAGATCTGAAGCTAAGAATACACCGGTGAGTAACTCCCCTCCTTACTCCTCAAAGCCTGTCCACATCTACAAGGCACAAGTCAGGAATACTCCCAGCTTGCTTAGATGAGTGCAGCCCCAACAACAGCAAGAAGCTTGACACCATCCAGGATAAAGCGGCCTACTTGATTGGCACTACATCCACAAACATCCAGTAGCATCAGTGTGTACTATTGACAAGATGGATTGCAGAAATTCACTCTCAGATCCTCAGGCAGCACCTTCCAAACCCATGATTACTTCCATCTAGAGGGATAAGGGTAGCAGTTAAATGGGAAAACCACCTTCAAGTTCCCCTCCAAATCACTATCCTGACTTTGAAATATATTGCCATTCCATCACTGCTGCTGGGTCAAAACCTGGAATTCCTTCCCTAGTGGCATTGTGGGTCAGTCCACTGCAGATATACTGCAGCAGTTCAAGAAGGCAGCTCACCATCACCTTCTGAAAGGCAACAACGGACAGGAAATAAATGTTGGCCAGCCAGCGACATCCACATGCGACAAAATGAGGATATATCTAGTTCCTGTTCTGCTTTTCACTTTCTTCATTTGAAGACTAGAAATATTTATTACATATGAAATAGTATGGCATGTGTTGTGGGGGAAATCACCAGTCTCGTGTCAGAGTTGGGGTTCAGTGACAGAGTTTATTGCACAAGGAAATACCGGAGGTCCGGGGAGAGAGACACCGACAGCGCACAAGTCAGCTGCGAGTCTTCTCAACCCGGAGCACATGTCGAGAAATTTTTATACGTCTTGTGATACAGTAGGTCAGTGATGCGATTGTCTTTGTTTATAGTAACCGTTACAGAATTATTGATGGCTTTGATACAGTCTTTGTCAGTTCCAGCGCAGCCTTTGTTAATTTTCCTGCGGTCATTGTCAGTTCCAGTGTAAACAATGTCAGTTTCAATGCCTGCATGGAAATTCTTTGCTATAGTAATGGGTGCTAATCGCTCTTCCTGAGAAGGGTATTTACTGCAGCCCTGGCCATTAACATTTCATATTGAATCTGTATCAAGTTTTTAGCATTTCTATAAGAGGTGCTGGCTGGACCCAGACACTTCAGCAGGCAGTGTTCGTTACTAATGTGTATTTTCTCTCCCTCACCTACCTTAAATAAAGCAAGTGCATTGTGCTGGCATTCTGTGGTCCCAGGCAGTGTCTGTATCTGCTTTGCTGTTTCTCTCCATATTGTGATCCGGTGGCCATCTTATGTGTCAGGTTGACCAAGTGATGGCTCAGCGACCATCTTGTGTGTCCGTGTGCCTAGTGTTACCCTGCCCCGTGCCATCTCCCTCTTCACATGCAACAGAGTTTCACAACTAGAAGTGTTAAAGTTGGCACAATTTTGATAGCTTGGCAGCTACAAGAAAAATGCAGTGAATAAAGATGATATCCATATCTTGCTTTCATCAATTTCACCAAACATTGGACCGTGTGGGTGAAGAAATCTGGCTGCCTGTTGAAGTTGTTCAATGCGATCTCCTCTTTCCATTACAACATGATGGGCAGGATTAGCAAAGACGGTTCAGCATGGAGCCTTTTGAGATTTGCAGTGAGACAAAACAAATTTGTGATCTGTCACAAACACAAATTGGCATATTGTTATCTTTGCTATCATGTGTGTTGTGTCATCGACAGGATATTTCTAGACATACTATATGTGAGGTCCTGAGATCCACGATCAATGTGTGACAAGTTCTATTTTGAGAGTTCACACTGATGATATACTAATAGTTAATGGACCATCCAAAGATAAATGGATGGAGTTACAAACATAAACAGTTTGACTGTCAGCAAAAGGTCAGATGTCAAAGTTGTAATACCACCATTCATCAGCATTGGCAATATGCTGCCATTAATCTTTCACTTGATTCTGAAATTGCCACATGAATTATACAAGCTGAATAATAATATGCAGTAACAGTAATCTGCCTGAAAATAGTAAGTTGAGAGTTCTCAAAGTGTGTGACCTCAACGCACACCTTTGTACTAATGTTGCTTGGGTCTTACATGAAGGAAGGAGAAAAGGCTGAGTATTTTTCCATCTTCTCTGACTAGGATGTATCCTTGCCATCACTTGGCCACAAATCCAGAGTTCAAGGAGCTTCCTAAACATCAGCGTGCATATATTACCAAGACAATGATATCTTTGCTGGTTTGGTTATGTTTGTTACACGATGATCTGTACTGTTTACTGGCCTCTGTTGTGACATCCTGGGTGCCCTTCCCTCCACTACAGAGGCACCTTTAATTAATATATGAAGGTTGTGGCACTGATAACTCGAAGACAGTTGCTGCTGGCTGTGACATCTGGAATTTGACTGCTTTTGGGGGTATTGGAAGAATTGAGCAAAGGTCAGTGTTACTGGCACGAGCCAGTTGTCTTTTCATCTGCTTATGTACCTGACCTTTTACAGTCCTTGGATAATTACATCCTATTGGCCACCTGACTTAGTAAGTCAATCACTTTGTCCATGCCAGTTTAAACTCTGGTCTCCTCCTTAGCCAGTTTATAAACCCTGAGTATGTCTTAAATAGGCATTTTCTGCTACCCAAAATCTTGCAGAAGTACCATTTGTGATCGATACAAATAATCACCATTTTTGCATTTTGTCACACGATATTGTACATGTGACCTACAAATTACAGTTAATCATCAATCACTTCCTTAAGATTGCCATCAGATTTGGACAGAGAAGTCTTTACAACCAAACTGATTTTTGGAATTGTTCGAATTAATGCATTGTCAAAGGTGAAGTATAGTTCTCATAAAAGTAAATCGACAAATGATTGAATACTAGGTATTAGTAAATGATTTAATGATAGCCTTGTAGATGGTGAATTCATTTTGGACAATGAATCTAATGCAATGTACCACAGGCACAGGCCCTTCGGACCACCAAGCCTGTGCCAATTCATAATCCTTATTTAGACCTGCTATGGTTTCTGTACCTCTGTTCGACTGCCATTCATGTGTCTATCAAGGTGTGCCTTAAACAGTGCTAATATGCCTGCTTTCACTGCTTCCACTGGTGGTGCATTCCAGGCACGCCCATCCTCTGTGTGAGAAATTTTCCTTGCACTACTTTCCTCAGTGTTCCCCCTCTCATCTTGAACCTGTGCCCTCTTGTAGTTGACGTTTCCACCCTGGGAAAAATCTGACTATCCACCCTATCTATGTCCCTCATAATTTTGTAGACGTCTGTCTGGCTGCCACTCAGCACCATCTTTCCAGTGAAAGCAATCCGACTTTGCTTATAACTAAAACCCTCAAGACCAGGAACGTCCTGGTAAACCTTCTTTGTATCCTCTCCAATGCATTCTTGTCCTTCTGTTGGAGTGACCAGAACTGCCCTCAATATTCCAAATGTGGCTGAACTAAAGTTTTGTACAACTTTAACATAATTTGCTAACTCTTGTTTTCGATCTCCCAGCCAATGAAGGCAAGCGTACTGAATGCTTCTTGACCATCTTATCCAGTTGTGTTGCCACTTTCAAGAATCTGTGGGCATGTACGCCCAGATCCCTCTATGTCAATGCTCCAAAGGGTTCTACTACTTATTGTATAATTTGGACCTGAATTTGATCTTCTAAAATGCATCACCACACATTTGTTGGGGTTAAATTCCGTCTGTCATTTCTCTGCCCAAATCTGCAATCTGTCTGTATCCCACTATTGTTTTGACAATCCTCACTATCTGCAACTCTGCCTGTTTTGGTGTCATCCGCAAACTTACTAATCAGGCCAACTGCGTTTTCCTCCAGATCATTGACATATATTAGAAAGAACAAAGATCTCAGCACTCTTCCCTGCTGAATACCATTAGTTACTGATCGCCAATCCGAAAAGCAGTCTTCCATCACCCCTCTGCCTTTTATAACTTTATGTATCTTTGGAGTATTAGAAGTCTCCTATGTGAAAAGTACATGGTTAAGTATACTCTAAGGTGTACTTCGAGAGACAATGCAGCATTGGCGAGCAGAAACTGACAGCCAAGTTCCATATTGATGGAGACAGTACGACATGAACCCAAGATCACAATTGAGGCTATGTCTGACCCCACCATACTGTTCTGTAAAATCTTCCTTACTATTGTGTTTTGACGTCATCACCTTGATAATGTATGATCTCTCTACCTTAATTAGTTTGTACAGTTTTGGATTACTTGGGTTAGATCTTCATGCAACTCTCATACCTAGCATGTTATTTCAGTCATTTGGTTTGTTTCCACCTTATTTTTAATTTTTTATAATTATCTCTCTGCCTCATTTGATCGGATTATAGGTCATCCCTTCACTTGTTAGTCAGCTGTTGACACTTTTCTCACTGTGTGATATTCTTGATCACCTGCAGAGACATATTATTCAACCTGTTGACATTGCACTCTCACCATTTGTATGATCTTTTGATCTCTCTGATAAAGTCCGTGCCTGGGTGCTCTCTTCATTCACCTGATGAAGGGGCAGCGCTATGAAAGCTTGTGATTTCAAATAAACTTGTTGGACTATCATCTGGTGTCATGTGCCTTTTGATCTAGTCAAAAAATGTGCAGTCTAGGTGCATTAGCCATGGGAAATACAGAACTATTGGGATAGGGTGGGGGGTTTGGATCTGTGGACTCGATGGGCCAAATGGCCTGCTTCTATGCTGTTGGCATTCTATAATTTTATACCAGACATCTAATTTTCACAAGAAACCGGACAAATCCAGTATGGCCAATTTCTGACCCATCATAGGTGTCGCACCAAAAACACTCAAGAAACTCAAAACCATCCAGGACAAAGCAACTTGCACGATTGGCTTGCATTCACTCCCTCTAGCATCAACACAGTGGCATCAATGTGTACCATCTACGAGATGAACACAACAACTTACCAAAGCTCCTGTGATGTCTTCCAAACCTGTGACCACCTCCATGTAGAAGAACAAGAATAGCACATACTTGAGAACATCTGCAAGTTCCCCTCCAAACCATGCATCATCCTGACTTGGAACTATATTGCTGTTTTTTTTTCGCTGTCATTACGTCAGAATTCTGGAAATCCCTCCCTTACGACACTGCATGCATCTACAGCACATGGACTGCTGCATTCAAGAAGGCAGCTCACCACAACCTTACTGTCCCTTTTTAGGGATGTGCAATGAATACTTTATGCAGCAATGCTCCGACTCCCTGAGTGAATAAAAGCAAAATAATCAGAAGAGTAATGGAAGTATCATTGACCGTTCTATCCAAAGGGATTTACTATGTGGTGCTCAGTTTGGTGCAACCTTGTTCCAAACATGAATAAAAGAACTGAAATCCAAAGGCAAAGTTAGAGCGACTTGCTTGACATTAAGGGAGCTTTTGACCATTTGTGGCATCAAGAATTCTTAACAAAATTCATGTCCGTTAGAATTTGTGTAAAACTCTTTCCACTGATTGGAGTTATAGTTACCTAGCACAAACGTTGATGGCTGTGACTACTGAATGCCAATCATCTCAGCCTCGACATTGCTGTGAGCGTTCCTCAGTAGCATCCTAGCCTCAACCATCTTCACCTGCTTCATCCGTCGCCTTCATGAGGTCAGAACCAGAGATGATGTTTGACCAGTTGCACTTCCTTAAACAGCAAAACATTCTATGCTATATATAGCAATACCAGCAAACACTTAAACTTGTGATGAAGTGATGGGTAACATTCGCGCAACACAAGTGCTAGTGCATGATTCAGTACTGTAGCACGCCAAGCCACCTTCAACAACCCCTTCCAAATCTGCAACATCTATCACTCAGAACAATTTCCCCTCCATTTAACATGCTGCCCTGACTTTGAATTTTCTTGCCTTTCCTTTTACTGTTGTTGGGTTTAAACTCTGAAATTCCTTGCACCTTCCTTACAGCACTGTGGGTGTCCCTGCACCATATGTGCAGAGGTTGAAGAATATGCCTCGCGATCACCACCTTAAGAGGAATTGGCGAGATGGAAAACCATTGCATACTTGCATCCATAAATGAATTTTAAAGAAACTGATGTAGACACTATAGTGTGAAACACATACATTTTAATTTCTTTATTTTCAATCTCTCTAGCAAATGAGAAAAATTAGTTGCTCAAATGTTGAACTGTCAACAACATAAAATTAGCATGATATTTCTCATGGAGACAAAAGTAAAATGGGGCTAAAGGTTGAAGTAAATATAAAACCAGAACTGCATCTATATAACAGAGCTATATAGATATCTATTGTGAATCTGTCAGACAAAATGCACGTCAAATTAATGAAACTTGGGTGATGAGAATATCATGTTTGTATTCATCGGGAGTGAAATACTGAAAGAAAAACTACAATAATCTCAATCTGTTGTTATTTGGGGTAGGCAGAAGTTCGATGATTGTAGATTTTTGGTGATTTAGTGCACTTTCAAGGATTAGTTTGAATATGAAAAGGGATTTGTTGTGATCTCTTTCATTGTCTGTTATGTGACAGTTATTTAAAGCTAGTTTAGGGTAAAATCATGTAAATTAGGACACGGTAGGGATATCGTATCATTGGTTCCAGACCTCCAACTTGATAAATCTAATTATTTATAGGACGATACAAATAATGATATAGAGGACTTGGCTAAAGCAGGTAAGACTGTTGATTCTATAAATGGAATACTGCTTTTTGGAATTGTGATACCTGGCATGGTAGATGCTAACTTATATGGTAGAAATACAATCTTGGCTACAGAAGGACTCTCTAATGAAAATCATGTGTGAGAAAGCTAAAATTGGATAATTTGTTACTTGAAATCTGAATTTCTTTACACGCAAGACATGGGCATCGCTGATTGTACAAGTATTTATTTCTCGTCCCTAGTTGCCCTTGAGAAAGTGATGATGAGCTGCCTCCTTGTACTACTGCAGTCCATATGCTTTCAGTTGACCCACAATGTCCTTAGGGAGGATTGATTTTGATTCAGTCAACTGCTTTTTGTATAAAAGTGCTTGTTTTTATAATTGTCCTTTTCGTGGGATGTGGGTATCGGATGATATTGAAATACAAGACTCTGAGGAGACTTGACTGGGTAAATTTGTGTAAAGTAAAAAATAAGTCCCACTCAACTCTGAGAATAGGAGAGATTTCTTCGGAGGGTTGTTAATCCTTGGATTTTTTAAATGTCAGAACAGTTGAGGCTGTTTTATTGAATATTCAAGACAGAATTTGACATTTTTGTTACCCACAAGGGAGTGGAAAGTTAGCTGGGGAAAAGGGTGTGCAAGCAAGAAAATGGAGTTCAGGGGGCAATTAGATTAGTCATGATACAATTAAATGAATGGTTTGGATTGAGAGCCAAATGACCAACTTGTGCGTTTGATTCGTAGAATCACAGAATTATTATTGTGCAGAAGGAGACCATTTTGCCCCTCACATCTGTACTGGTTCTGTTACCTAATGACCATCTCCTGCCTTTTCCCAGTATCCCTGCACCTCAAGTTCTTAAGAAAACTGTTTGAGTGGGGCCAACTGAGTCGTTCCTATGGAGAACTTGCATTGATACAAGGAACTGAATGCCATCTGTTTTAAATTAATTCTATAATTTAGTTGATGGAATTTATATTTAAATTTGAATGGTTGGCCTGAACCTTCTCATTTTTGCTTTAAATAGCTGCATTTCATGAATCCTTAAGTTAACATCTGAACTCTGTCTGATTTCTCTGCTGTCTGTTGTTTGGGAGAGTATTTTAGAAGATATGTTCCCAATATCTAATAACAAGAATGTCTGAACATCTGAATTGAATTGAATTGAATTTATTGTCATGTGTACCGAGGCAGAGCGGAAAGCTTTGTCTTCCAAGCAATACAGGCAGATCACATAGTTAAATAGCATAGATAAGTAAATAATAGGTAAACAGCGGCAAAACAAAAATACAGGTACTGGCGAATGCTAGGAGTTTGAGTCCAATCGGTATTCCAATAACAGTAGAGTAGAAACTGTTTCGAAACTGGCTGGTGCATGTGTTCAAGCTTCTGTACCTTCTCCCCAATAGTAGAAGTTGTAGAAAAGCATTACCAGGATGGGATGGATTTTTGAGAATGCTGGCAGCCTTTCCTTGACAGCAGGCCTGGTAGATAGATTCTATAGATAGGAGGTTGGCCTTTGTAATTGCCAGCAGAATTCACCACTCTGTAAGTGTCTCCAATCTTGAATGGTAGAGTAGTGATACATCCAGACATGCCAAATTTTCTCAGCTGCCTGAGGAAGAAGAGACATTGTTGGGTCATTGTAACCACTGCATCCACATGATGAGTCCAAGAAAGCTGCTTGCTGATGACCACTCCCAGGATCTTGACACACTCAACTCGTTCCACCTCTGTGCTGTTAACGTGTAGGGGGGCATGAGTAACATCGCACTGAAAGTTAATGATGAGTTCTTTGGTTTTGCTGACATTGAGAGCTAGGTTGTTCTCAGTGCCCCATTTTTCCAGGTCTTCCACCTTCCGTCTGTAGCCTGTTTTGTCACTAGCTGAGATTCGACTGACTATGGTGGTGTCACCTGCAAACTTGTAAATGGCATTAGTCTGGTATTTGGTGACACAGTCATGGGTATACAGCAAGTACAGTAGGGAGCTGAGTATGTACCCCCTGGGGGTTCCACTGTTGAGTGTTAGTGCGGATGAAATATTGTGCCTAATATTCACTGATTGTGGCATGTGGGTCAGGAAACTGAGGATTCAGTTGCAGAGAGTGGGGCTTAGTCCAAGATCACTAAGTTTAGTAATTAGTCTCAAGGGGATGATAATGTTGAAGGCTGAACTGTAGTCAGAGTAGGATTCTTGTTCTTGGTGTCAAGATGTTCTTGGGAGGAATGAAGGGCAAGTGATTATGGCATCTGACATGAATCAGTTGGTCTGATAGGCAAATTGAAGTGGATCAAGAGTAGTGGGGAGGCTGGAGTTGATTTAATACCATGACCAACCTTTCAAAGCACTTCATGACCATTGAAGTTCGGGCCACTGGGTGGTAGTGATTGAGACATGCTGTGTGAACTTTCTTAGGCACAGGGCTAATGTTGGCCCTCTTGAAACAAGCAGGGACAGTGGCCTGCTGCAGGGAGTGGTTGATCATTTCCAAGGAGACCTCTGCCAGTTGATCTGCGCATGCTCTGATTGCACGGCCTGGTACTCCATCTGGTTCCATCACTTTGCTTGGATTCACACGAAGGAAAACTGATCTGACCTTTGATACAGTGACTGTTGGGATAGGTTTGTCAGGGCTTGTCGGAATAGGTGTTACCTCTCTGCATAGAAGGCATTGAGTCGATCTGGGAGGGCTGTGTCATCGTCTGCTATCTTGCACTGTCTCTTTTGAGAACCTGTGATGTCATTCAGACATTGCCTGGGTGACTGTCTGGGTCTCTAGTTTGAGTCGGTATTGGTCCTTCGCTCTCTTAATGGCCCTGTGCAGGCCATACTTGGATTCCTTATGGTTGAGTGGGTCTCCTGATCTGAAGATCTTATGCCTGGCTTTTAGCAGGTTCTGTATGTCCTGGTTCATCCAGGGTTTCCTGTTGGGAACACGCGGATTGACTTCCTCGGTATGCAGTCCTCCACACAATTGCTGGTAAAGTCTGTGACGGTGGTGGCAAATTCGTCCAAGGTACCTGCGGACTGTTTGAACATGGTCCAATCATCTGATTCCAGACAGCACCAGAGTTGATCCTCTGCCTCTTCCGACCAGTACTGGACCTGTATCTGTGAGGGGGTCTCCTGTTGAGCTTTTGCCTGTTGGCACGGAGAAGAAACAAGGCATTGTGATCGGAGTTCCCAATATGAGGGCGGGGGATGGAGCGGTCGGCATCTTTCACAGTGGTATAGCAGTGGTCTAAAATGTTTGGGCCCCTGGTGGTGCACGTAATTTTCTGGTAGTACTTGGGCAACATCTTCCTTAGATTGGCTTGATTGAAGTCACCAGTTACAATAAACAGGGCCTCAGGGTGTTCCGTCTCCAGGGTGTTAGTGGTGGAGTATAGCACATCCAGAGCTTTCTCAACCTTTGCTTGTGGTATGTACACAGCAGTTAGTATAGTAGTGGTAAATTCCCGTGATAGATAGAAGGGGCGGCATTTGGTCGTGAGAAATTCAAGGTTTGGGGAGCAATGGCTGCCCAGGGTTGCCATGCCCGTGCACCACAAGTTGTTGATTAGCAAGCAAACCCCTCCACCCTTTAATTGGAAAGAGACATACAAGTCCAGTCCCTTTTAATTTGAGTCGCAGTCATGTTAATTCTGATAGAGATTTCTTGTTAACTGAAGTCATCTTTTAATATTACCCTACAAACTTGTTTTTGGACATTAGTATAAACTATAATTTCATCATTTGAAAGAAGTTTTCATAAAATGAACCAGAAGGGATTTTTCTGATAATTAACAATGGTTTCATTGTCATCATTAAACTCTTCCAGATTTTTATTGCATTCAAATTAGATCATTTGCCATGGTGGGACTTGAACTCAGATCCCAGAACATCATCTAGTCTCCAGGTTAATAGCCTAGCAGGAATATCACTACACCATCTCTACTTCCTCAGCTAAGGTTTGATTTGAACACCATGTTATAAATACATTGAATTTTGAAGTATTTATTTTTTCAAATGTTTCATGCCCTGCTTCAGTTTTTACCTTGTAAGGTGTAATATTCAAATATTATTTCAATAATTTAGATTACTGCAGTAGATTAAAATTGTTCAGAATTACAAGGATGGAAAATTTAGTGATGTTATATTCAGGAGAGTTAGAAAGCTCAACAGTATTTAGATGATAAAATATGTAATAAAAATTTGTTTATGCTCCAGGGCTCTGATGACTGTCTGGTAAAAATTTGGGCCACACATACTGGTCGATTACTGTCCACCCTACGTGGCCACTCCACTGAGATTTCTGACATGGCTGTAAATTATGAGAACACTATGCTAGCTGCTGGCAGCTGTGATAAACTGATTCGGGTTTGGTGCTTGAGAACATGTGCTCCAGTAGCTGTGCTGCAAGGGCACACAGGATCCATTACTTCTCTGCAGGTAAATGTTATATTGTTAAAATTATGCAACTTCAACAGGTGTAAATTTTCTTGCTTATACAGGCAGTCCCCAGATTACAAATGGTTTCTATTATTGAGTATGTTTCTAAGTTGATTTGTACGCAAGTCAAACATGATACAGTATGGTATGAAATAGCTGTTCGTAAATATAGGCAAATGTTCACATGTCGAATCTTTAAAACTAATTATAATACACCCCTTCATGGGATCTCATCCTGAACAATGAGGAGTTCATGAGTTAGATCTTCGAAAATTAGGGCCTGGCTGCATGTGTAATCTGTGTTCATTCATGTTCTTACAGATTTTAACTCTGTCTTGAGTCCTACCATTGCACTTCTGTTGTTAGATTGTTATCAGAATTGTGGAACAATGTTGCTTTATTGACCTGAGCTCATACATACTGATTTTAGCAAGTTAGCACAACTATTTGACCTCTGAAAGAGTTAAGTTCTGCCATGCAGTGATACAAAGAGTGCATTATTTATGTTTAAAACTTTGATATGTTTTAAATACTATTGTTTCTGCTGAATAAATTTAGAAGGCTAATTGATAGTGAAGGAGCCTGAACATTATGCATGTATTTTAAATGTAGGCTTCTGCATGTGTGCACACTTTTTTTTTTACTGGTCTCTGACTCTACTGCTCTGTACAATTGTTACCATAATTATTTTTAAGACCAGGTATTATTTGTGCTTAAACTCAATTTTTCTGTATATACATGTTATTGAATGCAGCTATCTTTTCTCAAAATTAGAAATTTAGTTAACTGTTTTATTTGAGACTTGTGAACTAGTGTGGTTAAGAATATTTATATGAATCTCTTGTTCAATAAATAATGGAAGGAAGTTATTTTGAGCTGACAGATCAATTCCTAATGTAGATTTTTAAAACCTGATTGAAAATATAATGGTACCGGTATTTTGCCTCTCTCTCCATTTATTTTAGTTTAGTCCTATGGGTAAAGGTTCAGTCCGGTACATGGCTTCCACAGGATCTGATGGGAGTGTTTGTTTTTGGCAATGGGATCCAAATACCCTGAAGTTTAAGTAAGTTTTCATAAATATTGCTCAGTGATTTAAACACTTGAGTGAAACTATATTTACAGTTGCTTTTTGCCAATTCTTTAAGTACAGAAATAAAATTGCAAAGTACTGTTTTCAGAACTCAGACGTGTTCCATTAAGCATGCAGAAATAAGTTTGTGAATCAAGTTCTACTTGAAATTCTTTTAAAAGTTTAATTTTTGCTATTTGGGAATGTTGTCTTTCCATTCCTTTTTTAAAGCTTTGTATTTAGTGGTCTAACTTGTAAAAATGTTCTGTTTCAAATAGTTATATTTTGAAGTTAGGATTTTAAATGTTATGTTTTAAAAGATGATTTCCATTCGTCTTCATAACTAAGATATAGGATGACATCTGAGAGCTTTGTAGTGGTAGCTTTGCTAAATCGAACGCTTTAAAAAAAATTATGTCTGAGCACTTACTAATGTAATTTGTCATGAATATGTTGGTGTCAATGCATTGGGCTACATTTTGCAATTAGTGTGAAGCATTGTCATTTACAGCCAACCTTCACTAAAGCTTTTTAAAAAGGTTTTATATTTTCAGCAGCATGATTTTCAATATTCCTGAGGCAATTTAAATCTAGTGTCATGTCAGTGGTATTTCCAGGCATCAGCTGCAGTGCTGTTAGCAAGTAACCCATTGAAGTCATCTTGCAGGCAGTATATTGACAATTTGAAAGCATTGAATTGCTTCACTTTTATTAAGGTAATGCAACATGTGACTGGTTGGATTTATATGAGAGCTTAAAATGAATATATTTAAACAAAATAAGTAATATTTGGAATATGGAGAAGATCGACATTCCATAAACACAAAATTAATTTTACTGCGTTGCTGAGGGTGTTTAGCAGGAATTGTGAATTTTGTATACTGAGAGCATTTTTACATTCTTAGTGTGCGAATGGAAATTCTTTCCAATTTGATAATTTCTAATTAATTGCAGTTTGGAGTGATTGTTCAACAGTGTGCCCTTCGGAGGGGTGTCCTCTCTCTACAGCACCTTCTGGGTTTCTGTATTATTATTCATATTAGCAGGCTGTACGAGTTAGAGTAATTGTGAATACTGTAAATTCTGTCACTATTATCTCTCTGAATTATTGAATTGCTATTGCCCAGAAGGAGGCCATTCAGCCCACAGTGTCCGCAATGGCTTGTGGAATGAGCATCAATACCTTGTGCCAATCCCCTGCTTTTTCTCCGTACATGTTAACTATTATCCAAGTAATAATCCAATGCCCTCTTGAATGGCTCAATTGAACTTGCCTCACCACGCTTCCAGGCAGTGCATTCCATATCCTAACTATTGGCTGTGTAAAAAAGATTTTTTTTTTTTTCATTTCACTCTTAGTTCTTTTGTGGATCACTTTAAATCCATGCCCTATTGTATTTCCTTTTATAAGAGGGAACGGTTTCTCCCTATTAACTCTAGCCTGCGTGTGATTTTGAAACCCTGTGTTAGATCTCCTCTTAGCCACCTTCCTTTGAATGCCAACTATTTTAATTTATCCTCAGAACTGAAGTTTCTCATCCATGGAACCACAATCAAATCATTTCTGACTCTTTGCAATGCATTCATATCTTTTCAGTAGTGTGGTTCCCACAAATATTCACAGTACTGCAGCTGACCATTGAATATGATCAGCTATTGAATATTCAAACTTGGATTGTCTCATTGGCATATAAATCATTCGTGTAATTAACTTGAAAACAAAGTAGTGGTAGAATTTTGTCAGTGAACAAGTCTGTTCTCTTTAAAGCAATTTCTTATTGTTTTAATGTGTTACTCAATATCACCTGCCTTTGTATAAGGAATCAGCCATTGAAGTTTACGGAGCGCTCAAGACCATGTTCTCCAATGATTTGTTCCTCATTCAGCGTTGGTAAGTGACAAAGTCTTTCTGGTTTTTTTTTCTAATTTAAATTAAGTTTTTAAAAAGTACCACAGGCAATTAAATAAGTTGCTGAATTTCTTTGGAATTGACTTTGCAGAGATTTTCTTGGGATACAAGCGTAAATTGATTGAAACTTTGAGAGTCTGGACAAGGGAAGAAATTGCTAAAATTCCCTTATCTGATCATTAAACAGTGTTCTATTAGCAAAGTCTGTCTGTCTGTATGAAACTACATATGGAAATATCTTGATTAATTTCTTGACATTTTTTATTGTCAACATTTACACAAAGGGCGCACTGAGACAGACACTGGATGGCTCCTGTTGTAAAGACATCTCCCAGTATCAAAAGAGTCTAAAGTTATCAGGGTTAGGAAGGAATGTGGAGATCAAGTAATAAATCAGCCAAAACCATATTGAATGGCAGATCAAGGGCCAAATGATTTACTCCTGATTCTAACTCATATGCTCCTAATAACTGCTTTAACAAGTGAAAGGCGAGATAAAAGAGCATGGCCAGCGACTATAATTCTATTCATTTTAAAATAGTGATGGAAAAGGATAGACCAGATCTATAAGTTGAAGTTCTAAATTGGAGGAAGGCTAATTTTGTCAGTATTAGGCAAGAACTTTTGAAAGCTGATTGGGGGCAGATGTTCGCAGGTAAAGGGACGACTGGAAAACGGGAAGCCTTCAGAAATGAGCTACCAGGAGTATATTCCTGTTACGGTGAAAGGAAAGGCTGTTAGGGAATGCTGGATGACTAAAGAAATTGAGGGTTTGGTTAAGAAAAAGAAGGAAGCATATGCCAGGTATCGACAAGATAGATCGAATGAATCCTTAGAAGAGTACAAAGGCTGTAGGAGTATTAGATTAGATTAGATTACATTACAGTGTGGAAACAGGCCCTTCGGCCCAACAAGTCCACACCGACCCGCTGAAGCGCAACCCACCCATACCCCTACATTTACCCCTTACCTAACACTACGGGCAATTTAGCATGGCCAATTCACCTGACATGCACATCTTTGGACTGTGGGAGGAAACCGGAGCACCCGGAGGAAACCCACGCAGACACGGGGAGAACGTGCAAACTCCACACAGTCAGTCGCCTGAGGCGGGAATTGAACCCGGGTCTCTGGTGCTGTGAGGCAGCAGTGCTAACCATTGTGCCACCGTGCCGCCCACAAGTATACTTAAGAGAGAAATCAGTAGGGCAAAAAAAAGGGATATGTGATAGCTTTGACAGGTAGAGTTAAGGAGAATCCAAAGGGTTTTTACAAATACATTAATGACAAAAGGTAATTAAGGAGAGAATAGGGCCAGTGGGCTGAGAAGTGGCAGATGGAGTTTAATTTAGATAAATGTGATGTGCTGCATTTTGGGAAAGCAAATCTTAGCAGGGCTCATACACTTAATGGTAAGGTCTTAAGGAGTGTTGTTGAACAAAGAGACCTTGGAGTGCAGGTTCATAGCTCCTTGACAGTGGAGTCGCAGGTAGATAGGATAGAGAAGAAGGTGTTTAGTATGCTTTCCTTTATTGGTCAGAGTATTGAGTACAGGAGTTGGGAGGTTATGTTGTCGCTGTACAGATATTGGTTAGACCACTTTTGGAATATTGCGTGCAATTCTGGCTTCCTTCCTATTGGAAGGATGTTGTGAAACTTGTAAATCTTTTCTGAACCCTTTCAAGGATGTTGCTAGGGTTGGAGGATTTGAGCTATATGCAGAGGTTGAATAGGCTGGGGCTATTTTCTCAGGGGTGTCGGAGGCTGAGGGTGACCTTTTCAAGATATATAAAATCATGAGGGGCATGGATTGATAAATAGTCCAAGTCTGTTCCCTGGGGTTGGGGATGTCCAGAACTAGAGGGCGTAGGTTTAGGGTAAGAGGGAAAAGGTATAAAAGAGACGTAACGGGCAACTTTTTCACGCAGAGGGTGGTGCATGTATGGAATGAGCTGCCAGAGGAAGTGGTGGAGGCTAGTACAATTGCAACATTTAAAAAGCATCTGGCTGGATATATGAATAGGAAGCGTTTGGAGGGATATAAAGTGGGTGCTGTGCTGACAGGTGGGATGGGATATCTAGTCGGCATGAACGAGTTGGACTAAAGGGTCTGTATCAGTCCTGTCCATCTCTATGACTCTGAGAATACTGCTTTGTCACTGTATTTAATACTGTTAGATTTAGTGATGTTTACTTTTTTTTTACAAAATAAGTTATAATGGGCCAGCTAGTGCCAGATCTAGCACTGTACCTCAAATTTGCTGGAATCCATTTCACTTCGCTTTTCACCTCCTGGCCTTCTGATGAGCTGCCACTGAAAATAAGCCTTTATATAAGCTTTCATCTGCTTTTGTCACTTGTTCAGGCAGACAGCTCCCACCTTCCAGGAGCATTTGGTGGTGCTTGGCTAATTAAACTATTTAAAGCAGAATTGTTTGGCTGCAATGTCAGGACCTGAAATTCATCTGGGTGTCAGCTTCCACCTTCTGAAAAGCTAGCCATTGAAATTTTCTTGTATTGGGCATATGGTTAATTTGTTTTAATTTCAACATGCTCTGTAAGTAGTGGTTTCTCAGTTTTGTTAGTAATTTTCTATGCTGCATAGTCAACTGTTGTCTTAGGATGTTTAGTTTTGATGCTAAATTTTTTGTTACAATTTTGAGATTAGAATACTTCTGTATTGTTCGAGCTGGAGTGGTTATATTTATAAAGATGTTTTGCTTTATTTTTAATCATTGCAGTTAATTGTTGTTCCTGAATACAATTTTGATCTGAAGAATGATGTTTTGTCTTTAAAAGGTGGCATGTTTCTAGCAGCTGGCAGCAGTGATCATATGATCAGAATATATTACATTGGATCTGGAACCCCTGAGAAGATTTCTGAATTAGAATCGCATCTGGTAAAGATGTTATTAAAGTCTCAAAACCAGTTTTATCAGACATTTGTGAATATGAATGACGAGCAGGAGTAGGCCACTTGACACTTCAAGCCTGCTCTGCCATTTGATAAGATTGTGGCTGAACAGATTATGGCCTTAATTCATTTTCCTACCTATTTCTGATAACCTTTGACTCCCATTTTAGTCAAGAATCTATCTACCTCTTGTCTTAAAAATATTCAATGGTGCTATGTCCCACTGCTGTTTGGGAATAGAGTTTCACAGATTTGTGATCCTCAAAGAAAAATCAAATTCCCCTCATCTCAGTCTTAAATGTGAGTGCTATTGATTTTAAACTATCTCCCCTAGTCTAGTCTCTCCCACAACAGGAAACATCCTTTCAGCATCCACTGTATCACTTTCACACAGGATCTTATGTTTTAATTAGATTGCCTTCTGTTCTAAACTCTAATCAATATAGGCCCAGGCTATCCATCTTCCCTCATCAGTTAAATCCTTCATCCCAGGGTACAAATTACATTATTCCTAAAGAAATTCAAAACTGTACAGCTTTCTCGATGTGGCTTCACCATTGCCCTGTACAACTATAGCAAAACATCTCTCTTTTATGTCCTATGCCCCTTGCAATAAGCAACAAGGTGCTATTTGCCTTCTGAATCATTTGCTGTACCTGCTTATTAATTTATGTATTCATGTACTCTGGCATGCAGATCCCTTCATACCTCATCTGTAATCTCTCTCCAGATAGATAATGAGGTGGTTATCTTTTCTTACAAGTGGAAAAGTTCACATTTCCCACACTATACTTCATCTACCAAGTTTTTGTTCACTTTGACAGATCTCTTTATAAACTTATGAGCTCTTATTCTAGTAGTTATCTGTGATGTGGCACCTTACCAAATGCCTTTTCGAAAATGTAAGTACGCACATCATGGGTTCCCTTTTAACTACATATTTTGTTACTTTCTCAGAAGTAAATTAGTCAAGCCTGATTTCACTTTCATAAAGCCCATGTTGATTATGTCTGATTGTATTTTAATTTCTTAGTGTCTCAATTAGTCAATCTCAATAATAGATTTCAGCATTTTTCCTAAGACAGATGTTAAGCCATAACTACTTTTGTTTCTTGGTTATGTCTCCCTCCTTTCTTGAATAGTGGAGTCACATTCACTTTCCAATCCGACGGCATCTTTGTAGAACAGACAATTTTAAAGAAATAAAACCAATGCATCTGCTATCTCAGTAGTCACTTCTTTTACTATTTTAGGATGAAGTCCATTAGGATCTGTGGACTTGTCAGCTTTTGATTCTAATAGTTTCCTTGGTACCCATTCCTTGTAATCGTAGTTGAAAGGAAAAGACACATTTAAAACCTATTTCGGGTATGTTGCTTGTATCCTCTACGGTGAAACAGATACAAAATATCTGTTCAGTTCATCTGATTCATTTTTGTAACTTTCCATGATTAATTCCCTGGATTGCACACCATAGCACCAACAGTCACTAACTTTTTTTATACTTGAATAAAATTGTTTTAATGTCTGTTATTATATCCCTAAATAGCTTTCTCTATTTTAGATTCCCTCGTATTTAAAAACATAGCAACAAATGACTAAAAGACTATATTCTTCTGACGTGTTACTAACTTTCGTGAAATTGCCAGCTTTATCTTTCAAATTAATACATCTTCAACTTTTTTAGTTAGCCATGGATGGTATCACCTTTGCCGAGAACCTTTATTCCTCACTGGAATGTACCAGTGCTAAGTGTTATGAAATATTGCCTTAAATGTCAGTCACTGCATTTTTATTGAACCTGTTCATTAACCTAAATTCCCAGATTATATTAACCAGCTCTTTAATCCTATGCTCATACTTGCTTCCACTCAATTTTAAAGCACTCATCTTCAGTTCACTATTCTCGCAAAACAAAGCCTTTCGTTGTGCCTCACTACATGTGACAATAAATTCAATTCAATTCTCCTTCAAACTAAGTGTTCAGTTATGTTATGACCATTGTTACCTAGGGATGCCCTTGCTATGAAGTCCTGAGCTAATCCTGTCTAGTTGCACAATTGGATCTAGAATTTGGTTCTTGCATGTGGTGTTCTAAGATACTGTTCTGAATGCAGTCTATGAATTCATATTCCAGGCTACCTTTGCTAAACTCATTTCATCTCTCTAGTGCCTGTCCACCAACTAGAAATCCGAAGTGTGATAAAATGTGCCTCACTTGGCTGAATGTGTGCAGCTCTTACAACACTCTAGAGGGTCGATCTCTCTAGGATACAGAGGAAACAGTTCACTTGATTGGTATCCAATCAACCAATTCAACATTAACTCATGTTGCCACAGATGAACAGTGGCTGTGTGTATCCTCGACAAGATGCACTGCAGTCACTTGTCAAGGCTATTTAAACAGTACTGTTCAAACCTGTAACTTCTACTACCTAGAAGGTTAGGGGCAACAGATTCATGGGAACACCACTGCTTACACGTTTGCCATTCTGACTTGGAATTATATTGCTGTTCCTTCATTGTCACTAGGCCAAATTACCAGAAGTTCATTCCAACAGCACCTTGGGTGTCTCGACACCAAAAGAGCTGCTGAAGTTCTAGAAGACAGCTTGCCACCAACAACTTGGGTGTAATTAGAGACCACCCCCCCATTGACAGAGCAACCTTTGTGTCTGTTCCTAGCTTCCTGACTGTTGTGTGAAGGTGCCAGGATCCTATAGAAATCTATTAACCATAATCATGGAACAGCACGTGACTGAAATAACCAAGTATGGGCAGAGTTAAAATAATCTAGATTAGAAAGATTGAGAGAGCACATGGAGATCAATGCAGGAAAATAATATTTTGTCCTTACCTCCTAACTCGAAGATCAGAGTTTGATGTAGTTACGATTATTATGTATAACAGTAATTTGTATTAATGTACAAAAAAAGCCTTCCTTTTGAAGTCTGAGCATGAAGACAGTTCTTGGGTTTTGCTTTCTTCTTAACCAGACTATCTTGAACCCAAATTCCATGTGTTATGGAGCCAAGCAAAAAAACAATTCTTCCAAAATACCATATTCCCTTAAGTATTCAGTTTCTAGTCTTTGTAATCTTGCAGCCATGTTTCACAATGACAGTCAGGTCATATATATTATTTCCATTTGGCCTGTCTACTTTTCTGTTTTGTTGTGAATACTAGTATACTCCGATGCAGAGCCTTTAACTCCGTTATTTTCTCATTTTTGCAGTTTCTGGCCTTATCTGCTCGTGTACTCTTGAGTTTCTATTATGTGTCCCTTCTTGTCATGCTCTGATTAGCATTTCCCTTATTGTTGCTTTTCTCTCTTGTCTTATTTTAATGTATAAGGTATTCCTGCACTTGATCCCTCATCCACACTGTATAGTTTGCTACCTTCTCTATTGCCCTAGTTATACAACTCATCAACATACTGGTGCCAGCATGGTTCAGGTAAAAACTGTCTTGGCGGTATATCTCGCAACTTTTCAATGTACTGGTGCCAGAATCCCATGAATCAAACCTTATTATTCCCAAACCAGTCTTTGATGTAACATATAAATATCTAGTCTTGATTACCCTATGCCGGCTTGCTAATTGTTTAAGTAATTATCGAGAGATTATTGCCTTTGATGTTCCACACTTAATTTAGCCTGTAGACTCTTCCAAGCCACAAGCAGAAATACTTCTTCTAGTCCTACTATGTCGTTTGTACCAAAGCTGATCATGGTCTTCCAGTGCAAGTCCTAAATCCAGGCACTGGGTAAGCAGCATAGCCATCTGGACTCCTACTCTTGGCTGCAGAGAACTGTTTATCCTGATACTCCTGTCCCCGTTACTGTATATACTTGTGTAAAAGTCAAAATTTTTAGACTTTTTTAAGGTTCAATTTACAGGGTCGAGTAATACATGGGTACTAGCTTTAAGGGGCTGAAATTCATGCTGTAGTTCAAAATACTGTATTATTAGCAGAAGTCGATTTGATTGCTCAATTAATCCCAGATAAAGAAGAAAAACAATGAATTACGGTAAAGATAATTACTGGATTTAAAAACAAGAGAAATAAGAATCAATTACTGGGAGGAATTTTTATTTATACCATTATGAAAATTTAACCTGTCAAAGATTCATTGAAACCCTGCATAATCACACTGTTCACCGTCATGACCTGGTATAATGACACACTTAAATCAAAACATTTATTAAATTCTGAATGTGTAAATTCTGAATACTAGAACCTACTCAAATATTGGATTTCATTGCAATAAGTACCAAGCGCCCTGAATTTACCCTAAGACCTAGGAATAGGATTAGGCCATTCAGCCCATCAAGTCTACTCCAATAATCAATATTCAGTAGGATCTTGGCTGATCTGACATTCCTCATGTCCACTTTACTGCCTTTACCTGTAACTTTGATTCTCGTATTGATCAAAATTTAATCAGTCTTGGTCTTAAATATACACAAACATCTGAAATGGTCACACTTACTAATGTGATGTCGTAGAAGCATATAATTTTAAACGTCTGACATACGAGCATGTCCTCTAATTGCGAATGACTCTCTTTTTATATTGTCCTGAATTGTATTTCGATTTGCATACAGATCAACTTGCGAATGGACTCGAGAATGACCCTGTTCGCAACATGAGGATTGCCTGTGCACACACTTATTAGCTATGGTCATTCTAATAAATTTAAGATTGTTTTCAGACACAAGTATAAAAGTAATTAATATTTCATAAAATATTTCAGTTTCATTGCTTAAATTAGATTACACTATATTCATGGTCTCAGGAGGTGAGATATTCTTAGATGTTTGAGTTGACATTTAACCTTTCATCTCTATCTGTTGAGCAGAGTGAAATGATCCCTAGAAAAGGGGAGGAAAAAACTTGGCTATTTCAAATTCAAGATGCAATTTCACCATTTAAGCTGTTGCAATAGATCTGGTTTTAATAGAAATCTAACTACCGTGTAGATTTTCTGTTTAAAAATAGTTTGCATCGTTTTACATAAATATACTTTAATTATGTTAAAGTATATGCTAGCTAGTAGTGTATTTATTAATTAAGGAGTTGTAAGCAAAGACCCTAGTGTCTTGTCTAAATAGAACAGTGATGAAATAGCCAGAGCATTTCTGCGCTTGGTCGTCTCTTCCATGTCTCATGGCACATAAAGCAGCCCAATTCATCCCAAATTTTCGATCCAGCAGATTGTGATCTGAGTTGTTTCATATATCAAAAAACATCTCTTATGTGGGAGGATCATTTATCTTATCAGAGTGGACCAGTGCATGTGTTGGGAGATCACGTTATCGAGGTTTTTGTTCTTCATTATTGCGTGGAATGTCAGTAGCAAGAGATCAGTATTGATTGTCCTTTTCTAAATATCTTTGAATTAAGTGGCTTCCTGATCCTTTCAGCAGGCAGTTATGAGAGTTCCACAATATTGTGACTCAAGAGTCATATATTGGTGAGGACAAGTAAAGATGAGAAATGCTAGTGCCTTGCTGGATGTAAACCTGACATTTTATAACCATTTCCTGTGCTATCAAGGGTTGTCTGCAGTTCATAATGCTGAAATCCATAATGTTCTGGCTTGGGTGTAAATGTGACCTCTAAGCCATTGTTCAAAATCCTTGAAGTGCAAAGCTAGTCAACTAATGACTGATTGGAAAATGGGTGAACAGATTCTTTTGCCAGGTATTGACAAATATTTCAAAAACTTTGCTGTTAGTCTTACATTTTTTAAAATTCTCATTAACAGTTGTTTAAGGGTGACAGTGTATGGTGAGTACATGAAACAATGAATGTTTGGCAGTATGTAAAAAGAGAATGGCAGGTGGCATACTATTTTTAAAACAAACTTACCAATTAACTTTTATTCTGTCTTGATATTTTCTTGCATTTATATTTAATTTCACCCTTTCAGGACAAAGTAGACAGTATTCAGTTCTCCAACAATGGTGACAGGTAAATATTGACTTGGGATTATTAACATGTGAATGTTATGAATATAATATTAAAGCAGTCTGTTTTATAACCTGACTTTGGAAACCCTTCCAAAGGAATATTAATATATCCATGTAAACATCTGGTCTTCTTGGTTTTTTGATTATATTAACTGTCTGTGCACTAAACATGTCAATTTTTAAATATTTATAGTTAAATACCAGCTGAAACCATGTATCACTTTTTTATAGATGTGGAGTTAAAAGTCAGAGAAATGTCACATGTAGGGCAAATTTAAATTTAACAACCGTTGCAAATTAGCTTTGCCCTCCATCCGCCATGACCAGGGCCTCCAAGCCCTCCGTTTTTTTCCTCTCCAGACGTTCCCAACAGTACCCCTCCACTGACACTCTCATTCGTTTGGCCGAACTGGTCCTCACCCTTAACAATTTCTCCTTTGAATCCTCCCACTTCCTCCAGACCAAACGGGTAGCCATGGGCACACGTATGGGCCCCAGCTAGGCCTGTCTCTTTGTTGGCTACGTAGAACAGTTGATCTTCCATAATTACACCGGCACCACTCCCCACCACTTCCTCCGCTACATTGATGACTGCATTGGCGCCACCTCGTGCTCCCACGAGGAGGTTGAGCAATTCATCAACTTCACCAAAACATTCCACCCTGACCTTAAATTTACCTGGACCATCTCCGACACCTGGCTCCCCTTCCTGGACCTCTCCATCTCCAATAATGA
>NC_057721.1:61284094-61303301 GCF_004010195.1 Chiloscyllium plagiosum | reverse complement strand
ACTGTCCCCTTGACCTGTCCGGACTTGTCCGACCTGCCCAGCTCGTTTTCCACCTATCCACTCCACCCTCTCCTCCCTGACCTATCACCTTCATCTCCTTCCCCACTGACCTATTGTACTCTATGCTACTCTCTCCCCCCCCCCCCCCTCCTCTAGCTTATCTCTCCATGTTTCAGGCTCTCTGCCTTTATTCCTGATGAAGGGCTTTTGCCCGAAACGTCGATTTTGCCTGTCCTCGGATGCTGCCTGAATTGCTGTGCTCTTCCAGCACCACTAATCCAGAATCTGGTTTCCAGCATCTGCAGTCATTGTTTTTACCTATTTGCTCCATTAAGTCAGTCACCCCTATTTTCAAATGGTGCAGTGAAACCATTCATTGACTCGTGCAGTCCCTAGTTCCCCAGGAACTAAATATATTCACTGCTTTGAATTTTATGGTGTTTTGTACATGTGGATTTTGAATTGTTTAATTGTTCTTCGAAATAAACTAGTTGCCAAGATTTTCAGGCGTTAAATTTTGTAAGATTCTTTTTCAAGTGTCGTTTAAAAATTAAAATCTTATTTATTCAAGAGGCTTATCCTGTATATTATTAATGTTAGTATTCTTTTTGTACGAAACAGATTGGTCAGTGGTAGCAGAGATGGAACAGCACGGATCTGGCAATATCAGTATCAGGAGTGGAAAAGTATCTTGCTGGACATGGGTGCTCAGTTGCCAGGGTAAGCTTGGGTTTTGTGAAATTTCTGTCCACTGTTGCTATGTGTTAACTTATTTGCAAGTGCTTTTAAAGTACGTAGCTGAAATGACCAGATGTTTAGATTTGTATGTTGTGTTGAATGTAACTGTACAGTGATTTGTAGTTCCGTTTTGAAGAAAGGGACTTGGTGAAGCTTCAAGGAGATTTGCAAATGAAGGAAAACAGTAGAAAAATGCAAGGAGATTGTCTTTGAGATTTGTAACAATCTCAGACTTAAACCCTTCAAAAGCTGCTGTCTTTTACTGGTGGTAACAAATTTGAATTGATTCTTGATGTCCAAAAATATTGATGCTGTGATAAGTAGTTTGTTACTTCTGTTGTACAGTATGATGGTACTATGGATTTAAGAGATTTATTTTGTCATTGTTTTATGAAGAAAGGTTGAGTCAGAGGTGTACTCTGCTTAAAGCTAATAACACAAACAGCTTGTGAAGCCTTAGGCTTTTTAAATTTGAAATAACTGAAGCAGCCTGAATGGGTGGGGTGAAGCTCCCACAGAACCAGGATTTTTAGCTTGAGCTTTCTGCAATTTGCTGGAGTCTTGAAGTTGGCTGTGGAAGCTGTTAGTAATCTCCATTTCAGCTATAGGTTGGAGTTCTCTTCCTGCTGCTAGAATTGCATGTGAGACCATCTGTTTTTCTGAATTGGCTTTTATCAAGGGTGTGTTTATGGGACGTTACTGTATTGAACAGTTAATAGGTAGCAGTTGCTAATTTATTTCCTTAGGTATTTCAATAGAGTTACATTTAAGCCAATTCTTTTTATTTTTCTGTATTTTAATTATAGTGTAAAAAAAAAAGTTTTTCTTAAAGACTAGTTTAAGCAATTGAATTGCATCTGGAATGCAACACCTTACACTTACTATCTAGGCTAACCTTTTCTTATTAATGAGATATCTTTAAAATATGTTTTGAAGAGGTTTGGTCAGGTTAAGAACAAATTAGAAGCTCTTTTCAGGATCAAAATCTCCACTTCCAGGTTGCGTTTAGGATTATTGGACTCTAAGGCACTGAGTGGTGTGTTTTGGTGTTTGTTTCAGGTGTTGCATTTGGTTGGTTTAAATATTGTGTGCATTCTGTAGTAATGGCTCTTTCAATAAGTGTTTCCTGGGGTGGAAGAAGTCTCTTCAGAAGTTTTACAGAAAATGAGCAAGGCAAAGCTTTTTGGAATTGGCAATTGGTTTCCTTTGTCCATGCAAAAAGGAGAGGTAATTGCAGCAATAGCGCACCCTTTATGATTGCAGGAAAGGCCAACAGAATTATTGGAGATGGCTAAAATTCGATTGCAAATGAAACAGCTTAAACATCAAAAGGAAATGAAGCAGTTTGAATTAGGATTGAAAGTAGAAGAAAAGCAGGGAGAGAGAATAGCACTAGCAGAGGAAAAAGAGAATAGCCCTGGCAGAGGAGAGGAAGGAATAGCCCTGGCAGAGGAGAGGGGGAAAAAGAAAAATTTTGATCTTTGGAGGTTGGAATTGAGAGCTCAAAGTTGACTTAAAATGGCAGAGGTAGCGGTGAAAGGTAGAAGTAGTGATGAGGACAGTGTTGGAGAGCAATGCCAATGTAGCCAAAGGTCTGGTGTGGATCTCTTTAAAAATGTCCAAGTGTTGACAAAGTTTGAGAAGGATGTAGAAGCCTTTTTCATCTCTTTTGAGAAAGTGGCTGGTGACCATGTGGGTATTGTTGATCCAAACAAAATCGGTAGGTAGAGATAGGAAGGTATTCGCTATCAGAGGAGGTAGCTGGGGAGTATGATGAGGTGTCAAAAAAAACCATCTTAAGTGCATATGAACTATTACCAGTAGCCTACAGATAACATTTTTGGAATCGAAGGAGGAAATCTGGTCAAAAATACATTGAGTTTGAAGGATCAAACAAAGTAATTTTGATTGGTGGATAAGGGCATAGAAAGTATATCAAACATATATACTTAGAGATGATTATTTTGAAGGAGTTCAAAAATTCACTTCCTGATGTTGTGAGAACTTGTGGAAGAGAAGAGAGTTAAGACCGGAAGATTAGCAATGGAAATCGCAGATATTTGAGTTGGTTCATAAATCAAAGTTTTGCTTCCAATGTCACTTTAATGTCAATGTAAGGGATAAAAATTGGGGAAAAGAGAAGTTCTTGGGTGAGAAGGGAAAAGGAGAGCTCATTGAAGACAGTTTACCACAGGGTAAAAAAGAAACCCATGATATGGAAAAGAGAAGTAAAAAAGATCCTGGGAGCAAGTCAACATTTAATGGTGAGAGATGAGAGGATATGTAATTCAGAAGGTGTATTGCCAGAAAAAAAATCATATGGAATTCATGGTGAGAAGAACATGTAAAGTGAGGTTGGGCAGTCCGCTGAAAAGTGAAGTGATGGTTTATCCTTGATAATGATACAGCTGGATCACAGGTGGGAGTGAAGCCCATTGTGGTTGAAAAGCCAGTGGAAAATTAAGCAACTGTGGTGTTAAAAGATGAACATCCTGGGATTTTTCCTGACTCTGTGGTAACAAAGTTCACAAAGCCACAGGTGGAAACGAGGAGAAGTCAAAGAATAAATATAACAAAGTTGGAAGTGGAATTATCAGAGACCATGTTTGATTGAATGGTTGAGGAAAGATGAGAACGGGTGAAGGGCAAAGTGGATATTTTTAATTGAGAGAAATTTGCTGAGTTACAACAAAGGTACAAAGCTGAAGCAGTTGTATTAAAACCGAAGATGAATCTGAGTGATGGTTATGGAAAGGTGGTGTTGCATGTGAATTGCTATTAGGCCAAAATACAAAAACATTTTTTTGGCCTGGACTGCATAAGAATGGTTATAACACAGAGTGAAGAACCAAGTTTAGATTCTGAATTGGACATTCCTCACATTGATTTCGTCAATGAGGAACTTGATAAAAATTGGAATAAGTGATTGAGTTACATTCCAGAGGAACATAGAGATGACTTGAAAGAGTTATTAGAATCACATGTAGAGATATATGGGAATACGCTAGGAAGTACTATTCTGATTATGCATAAGTAGATATAGGAAATGGTGTTCCAGTTAGGTAACCTGAGCCCCTAAAGTTGGTACAAGTTCAAAAAGAGATTGATTGTATGCTCAAAGACAACTTAATTGAAGTGAGTTGCAGTGACTGGAGCTCACCCATAGTAATGGTGCCAAAATCAGATAGTACCCAACAATTATGTGTGGACTATCGCAAAGTCAATGCCATTAGAAAATCTGATTTGTATCCTATTCAATGTTTGTTTTGAAAAGGTGGGACAAGCAACTTGTATTTCAAAATTGGACTTAGTCAGAGGATACTGGCAGGTACCTTTGTCCAAAAGAGTGAAGGAAATTTTGTCTTTGATGACATCGAATGGACTGTAGCAGTTTAAAGTCATGCCACTTTAAAATATGAAAAATGTACCAGCCACATTTCCAGCACGAACTAACAAAGTCATTTCGGGATTACCCAATTGTCTTGTGTACATAACGATCTGGTGATTTTTAGTCACAAATGGAAGGAACATTGGAGAATCTACAAGAATTGTTCGATCGACTTCGGGTGCTGGCATTGGTGATCAACCTGGCTAAGAGTGAATTCACAAAAGCCCAAGTCACATTCCTGGACCATGTCATGGACTTGGATAAATGGCCACATGGGATGTGAAAACAAGGATTATTGGGGAGTTTCACATTGGATCGATGAAGAGGGAAGTACAATGATTCTGGAGTGGTTTTTATCAGAAGTTCATACCGCAGTGGTTGCTTCACTGACTTGTCGAAGTACAGAAAATTTTCAGTGGACCGAGGGGTGTCAGAAGGGATTTGATAGCCTGCAAGCTGTGTTAATCACTGCCCCAGTGAGCGCAATACCTATGCCATCCCGTATTCCCAATTCTTCCGCCTCCGCCGTATCTGCTCCCAGGAGGACCAGTTCCACCATAGAACACACCAGATGGCCACCTTCTTTAGAGACTGCACTTTCCCTCCCCACGTGGTTAAAGATGCCCTCCAACGCATCTCATCCACATCCCGCACCTCCGCCCTCAGACCCCACCGCTCCAACCGTAACAAGGACAGAACGCCCCTGGTGCTCACCTTCCACCCTACAAACCTCCGCATAAACCAAATCATCCGCCGACATTTCCGCCACCTCCAAACAGACCCCACCACCAGGGATATATTTCCCTCCCAACCCCTTTCCGCCTTCCGCAAAGACCGTTCCCTCCGTGACTACCTGGTCAGGTCCACGCCCCCCTACGACCCACCCTCCCATCCTGGCACTTTCCCCTGCCACCGCAGGAACTGTAAAACCTGTGCCCACACCTCCTCCCTCACCTCCATCCAAGGCCCTAAAGGAGCCTTCCACATCCATCAAAGTTTTACCTGCACATCCACCAATATCATTTATTGTATCCGTTGCTCCCGATGCGGTCTCCACTACATTGGGGAGACTGGGCGCCTCCTAGCAGAGCGCTTTAGGGAACATCTCTGAGACACCCTCACCAATCAACCAAACCTCCATGTGGCCCAACATTTCAACTCCCCCTCCCACTCTGCCGAGGACATGGAGTTCCTGGGCCTTCTTCACCGCCGCTCCCTCACCACCAGACGCCTGGAGGAAGAATGCCTCATCTTCCGCCTTGGAACACTTCAACCCCAGGGCATCAATGTGGACTTCAACAGCTTCCTCATTTCCCCTTCCCCCACCTCATCCTAGTTTCAAACTTCCAACTCTGCACTGTCCCCTTGACTTGTCTGGATTTGTCCGACCTGCCTAGCTCCTTTTCCACCTATCCACTCCACCCTCTCCTCCCTGACCTATCACCTTCATCTCCTCTCCCACTCACCCATTGTACTCTATATGCTACTTTCTCCCCACCCCCACCCTCCTCTAGCTTATCTCTCCACGCTTCAGGCTCTCTGCCTTTATTCCTGATGAAGGGCTTTTGCCCGAAACGTCGATTTCGCTGTTCGTTGGATGCTGCCTGAATTGCTGTGCTCTTCCAGCACCACTGATCCAGAATCTGGTTTCCAGCATTTGCAGTCGTTGTTTTTACCTAATTATGCAAAGCCATTCAAGGTGACTTGAAAATGTGTTGCTGGAAAAGCGCAGCAGGTCAGGCAGCATCCAAGGAGCCGGAGAATCGACGTTTCGGGCATGAGCCCTTCTTCAGGTGACTATCAATTTGAGTGATATGGGTGTCGGTGCTGTACTCTTGCAAGAAGACAAGGAGAAGATAGACCTATTGGATATTTTTCCAGAAAATTGAATAATCATCAACAGAAATATTCCCACAATTGAGAAGGAGACTTTGAGTTTAATGCTGGTGTTATAACGTTTCAACATTTATATTGCCAGCAATGTGTCTGAGACAGTTGTGTAAATACTGATCGTAACACTTGAAAGTTTTTCGGAAAATTTAAGGATAAAATTCAAAACTCTTTAGATGGAGCTTATTATTGCCGCCATTCAGTTTGAAAATGATACTCGTGGCAGGACAAGAGAACATAATTGCTGATGCGTTGTTGTGGCTTCAAAGGACGATGAGACGTTTGGTGGCAGGAAAAAATGGACTGTAGTTTTCCATGTTTGACTCCTAGCATGCAATGTAATGTATGTGCATTGTGGTGTACTAATAGCTTCCGGCTAAAGGTCTTTAAAAAATGAAACCACCTTTGTATGTTGGCTGATTTGTTTTACGGTATGTCATGTGATGATACTGTGGCTTTGAGGTATATTTTGTCCTAGTTTTTGTTTTGAAGAAAGTTTGAGACAGAGGTGCCAGAGCAATCTGCTTAAAGCCATTAAAATAAACAGCTTATGAGGCCTTTGGGCTTTTTAAAAAAAAAAGTTGGAATAATAGAAGCAGCCTGAATGGGTGGAGCCAAGTTCCCACAGAACCAGGATTTTTAGTTTAACTTTCTGCAGTTGCTGGGGCTTTGAAGCTGGAAGCTGTTATTTTTCTCTCTCTCTCCCTCTCTCTCTCTCACTCTCTCTCTCTCTCTCTCTCTGTGTGTCTCTCTCGCTCTCTCTCTCTCGCTCTCTCTCTCTCGCTCTCTCTCTCTCGCTCTCTCCTCTCTCGCGCTCTCTCTCGCGCTCTCTCTCGCGCTCTCTCTCGCGCTCTCTCTCGCGCTCTCTCTCGCGCTCTCTCTCGCGCTCTCTCTCGCGCTCTCTCTCGCGCTCTCTCTCGCGCTCTCTCTCGCGCTCTCTCTCGCGCTCTCTCTCGCGCTCTCTCTCGCGCTCTCTCTCGCGCTCTCTCTCGCGCTCTCTCTCGCGCTCTCTCTCGCGCTCTCTCTCGCGCTCTCTCTCGCGCTCTCTCTCGCGCTCTCTCTCGCGCTCTCTCTCGCGCTCTCTCTCGCGCTCTCTCTCGCGCTCTCTCTCGCGCTCTCTCTCGCGCTCTCTCTCGCGCTCTCTCTCGCGCTCTCTCTCGCGCTCTCTCTCGCGCTCTCTCTCGCGCTCTCTCTCGCGCTCTCTCTCGCGCTCTCTCTCGCGCTCTCTCTCGCGCTCTCTCTCGCGCTCTCTCTCGCGCTCTCTCTCGCGCTCTCTCTCGCGCTCTCTCTCGCGCTCTCTCTCGCGCTCTCTCTCGCGCTCTCTCTCGCGCTCTCTCTCGCGCTCTCTCTCGCGCTCTCTCTCGCGCTCTCTCTCGCGCTCTCTCTCGCGCTCTCTCTCGCGCTCTCTCTCGCGCTCTCTCTCGCGCTCTCTCTCGCGCTCTCTCTCGCGCTCTCTCTCGCGCTCTCTCTCGCGCTCTCTCTCGCGCTCTCTCTCGCGCTCTCTCTCGCGCTCTCTCTCGCGCTCTCTCTCGCGCTCTCTCTCGCGCTCTCTCTCGCTCTCTCTCAGCTAAAAGCTGGCATTCACTTCCTGCTGCTATAATTATATGGGTGACAACCTATTTTACTGAATTTGTCTTTGCTAAGTATGTGTTTACAGGATGTTATAATATTAGAACAGTTAATTTTTAATAGTTAATATATTATTTTGTTAGACATTTTAATAGAATTGCAATTCAACCAATTTTCTTTTTATTTTATCTGTAATTTAATTGTAGTGTAAAAAGTGTTTTGCTTAAAATCAAGTAGCTTGACCAATCAAATTGCATCTGGACCACAACACCTTACTCTTGCTTTAAAATAAGAAAAGGTTAGGATCTCGACTATCTTAACATTTTTGAGGGGGTTTCGTCTGGTCTGTAGAAGATCTTGAAGATATGGTTTTCATACAGATCTTTAGCAAATGGCAAAAACATAAAAGGTTGATTATCTTGTGATAAGAGAGTGACTGTTATTTTCTGAATTTTGTTTTCATCTAATTTCCAGATTTGTCATTTTTCTTTGATTTTTGGTCATTGTGTGTTACCTTTTTCCCCCAAAATGTTTCATTTTTGCCTTTCTCAATGTGCAACTGCTTGTTGTCTGTTCTTTAGAATCAGCTCCTGTCCAGGGGATGATAAGGTCACAAAACTTAAAGTGACAATGGTTGCATGGGATCGTCATGATGACAATGTTATCACTGCAGTGAATAACCATACACTAAAGGTGTGGAATTCATATACTGGACAGTTGCTGCACATCTTAATGGTAAGTGGTATCCAACAACTGACCAGGAGAAAGTGAGGACTGCAGATGCTGGAGATCAGAGTCGAAGAGTGTGCTGCTGGAAAAGCACAGCAGGTCAGGCAGTATCTGAAGAGCAGGAGAATCGACGTTTCAGGCATAAGCCCTTCATCAGGATTGAGGCCTGTGGACCTTACGAAGGGCTTATGCCTGAAACGTCGATTCTCCTCCTCGGATGCTGTGCTTTTCCAGTACCACACTCTTCAACAACTGACAAGGGCATCATTTAAGATATGAAGTTACTATCACTGACCCAAAGTGGAATGAATAAATGCTGCCATGCTTTTGTGAAGCTTCGAAACTAAAGAAGCCCGTTTGTTGGCTTGTGTTCCTAAGATAAACTAAAGCAGATGCTGAAGATGTGAAATAAAAACAGCACACTGGAGAAACTGATCAGGTCTGCGGAGAGAGAAAAACCATGTTAGCAATTTAACAGAAATATAATACATCTGAATGAAAGAGCCATAAGAGAATCAAAATATAAACTCGATGTCTCCCTCCACAGAAATGACATGCTGAGTTTATCCATACTTTGTTTTTATTTCATTTTATTAGGTTGTTTGTTTAAATTTTATCTTTTCAGTATGGTATAAGATCAAGAACATGAGGTCTTATACAACTTAGAGTAGATATGAACATGTTGAGGTTGCAGTCTTAGCTCTGCTGTTGGATAATTGGAATCTGATGGCCTGCTGTCTCACTGCAAGAGCAATGGGATTTGATAATTTCCATATGGCCAGTTCAAATTAATTGACGTCGTCCTTGGAATCACGATTTGTAAACCTGAAGAGAAACTGAAACACAACCTGTGTTCAAAAACCACAGAACAAAAACTATTATCAAGCCTATACATGTGTGCCTGAAATTACCTTATTTGAAAAGCCTAAAATATTGTCACAATGAATAATGTAAATATCTTGACTTGCATCACTTGTGATAGGTTACTTGTGTGCTTTAATGATCGTGTACTCATGAGCAAAGGATAATGAAATACTGTTACTGCTGTCTCTCTATCCATCTCTTCTTGCACATTTTCTCCCTCAAGCTTTTAATTTTTGGTTTTGCTTTATTTCTAATCTAACCTGTTTCTTTAGTAACAGTTCTTTTTCTGTCTCTTCAAAATATATTTCCTTCTTGATGAAGCTTTCATTTTGATGTTGGGAGAAGCATAAAATAAATTAGCCTGAAAAAGTGAAGCTTTTTGCTTGTTCTTCAATTGATTATTAGAAGTTTTAAGGTTAATCTAATTAACCATACAGATTTGACTGGGTTAATTTTTACTTTCAAGCATTTCTCTCATGTGACCACCCTGATAGTTGCAGAAAGTAACTTTTTTCATAGTCAGGGTTTAATGTAACATTTCAACTGAATAGTAGATATTGGCAATGGCTTACTTGATAGCATTTATCTGTGAGCATTAGGTTGAGGGCGTAAATTTCCCTCAAACTGTTAAGCTATTGAAACTAACATTTCATAGGCACGATCAGAGCCGCTGTCTGTCATTTGAAATATTAAGCGCAAGCTCCGTCTGCTAACTCAGGAGAAGATAAACGCTTAGATGACACTGTACCAGTAAGATCGGGGAGTTTTCTCAACACCAAGCCAATATTTATCAACAAGGCAGATTGGTTACAAGTTTGGCTGCTTGTCATCTAGACTTCAAAAATTGCGAGCTGTTTTGACTTCAAAATTGGCATCTATGGTAAGTGATCTATGGTATCATTTTGGTAAGTGATTGGCGGGCTTGCAGGAAGAGTCTACAGGAAATACATAAGAATTGGCAAATTATATACTCAACAGTGTATAATGCAAACTTGACACTACTTGAACCCAATAAGCATATCCTAACATGAAAGACCATCCCACCAGTGTTATTTGAAGAACCACTTTTTCAACTTAGTAACTGATTTATTTTCATTAGCTCTTGCTACAATTGCAGAGGTGTTTGATTTCTCAAGTTCTTTTAAAGTTGCTGAAGTCCACAAAAATGCTGAAGGACTTTGCCCTGATTTCAGTTCTCCGGTTCTCGGCACAGTTGTAGCAGTATCCAATTCCCTTGGACTACAATATGGCGTGGAGAAAAGAGAGGGGTGAAACAGCACATCTCAAGCTGCTAGAGAGAGAGAGATCTTGGCAGGAAACCAAACCATGGAATGATTCCTCTCCTTAATAAATTGTATTCTGCCATCGCATGAGTAAGGGCATCCTTCATGAAATTTGTCAACTGTTTCAGTCACAACTACAGAACAGGGAGAAAACAACTTTTTGATGGCTGTGAAGTTGAATGTGATTATGAACATGAAAACGTTGGGCTCCTTCCAGGCTGGAAGACATGATATAAGCAACATCTTTCCCATTTCTGATCCACTGTTGCATAATTGAGCCCCTGTGTTTTCTGACTTGAATATATTTAATTCTCCATTGCCAGAGAGAAGCAAGGGAACGAGCATATGGCTTCACAAAAATGTGCAGGTTCCATTTACTGCACATAGGTCACTTTCTGTGCACTGCTTGTCAACTCTGAGATGTACTGCTACTGAAAGGGATTCCAGTCCCTCAACATCCAGCTGGGGTATGCAACCATACACAGCCTGTCATGCAGGTTAGTGCCTGGTATCCTGGCAGGAGTCATGATATCTTGATCTATTTTCTTATTTGTTAATGGGATATGGGCATTGCTGGCAAGGCTAGCAGTTACTGTCTATCCCTTATTGCCTTTGAGAATGTGACAGCTGTCTTTGGAACCTGGTACAGTTGTGGAGTGTAGGTACATCTGAATTGCTGTTAGAAAAGGAGTTCTAGGATTTTGACCCACAGCAAAGAAGGAACAGCAACAAACAAAAACTAACAAACATAAAAGACCCAATACAACCCATGGACAAAACCAATGTCATCTACAAAATTCCATGCAAGGACTGCCACAAACACTATGTAGGCCAAACAGGAAGAAAGTTAGCCACCAGGATACATGAACACCAGTTAGCCACAACAAGACACGAGCCTCTCTCCCTCGTAGCCCGACACACGGATGAAAAAAACCACCATTTTGACTGGGACAACACATCTATCCTGGGACAGGCTAAGTAAAGACATGCCAGAGAATTCCTAGAGGCCTGGCACTCCAACCACAACGCCATAAACAAACACAAAGATCTAGATGCCATCTATCAACCCCTCAGAAAATGAACAGGAAATGACATCACCACAAACCCCAGGAACCCCATCCAGGAGAAAGATATAAATAGAAAGCAGGAGACAACCGCTTCGCTTCACTTGGAGGTCGCCACTGATGATATTACCTAGCCAGGTAATGAAACGTCTGGATATCAAACCTACAGCTCAGTGAGCAAACCTACACCCTAAATATAGGACCAAGTCACGATCGTGTGTGGCTTGGACGGGAACTTGCGGGAAGGGGTGATCCCATGAATTTGTTGCCCTTGTCCCTCTGAGTAGTCAAAGTTATTCATTTGAAAGATGCTGTCAAAGGAACCTTGATGAGTTGCTGCAATGCCTCTTATAGACTGTACAAACTGCTGCCACTGTGTACCAATGTTAGGGTCCATTTTTAAGTTGATGGATTGGGTGTTCTAGAAACATAGAATATGGGAATAGGAGCAGAACATTCAGTGCCCTGTAAACCTGCCTTGCCATTTAATATCATCATGGCAGATCATCCAATTCAATACTTAGTTCCTGCTTTCTCATTATTTCCTTTGATCTCTTTCTCCATGGGAGCTATGTTCTTCTTCCTTACTGAAAGTCTTCAATGTTTTGGTCTCAGTAGTTTCCTGTGGCAGAGAATTCCGTAAGCTCATCCCTCTCCGGGTAAAGAAATATAATTTCAGTCCTGAAAGGCCTATCCTTGGATTGTAATTCTTGGATTTAGACACCCCTGTCATTGAGACCATCTTTGCTGCATCTGCCATATCAAAAAATCTTGTTAGAATTTTATAGGTTTCTGAGATCCCTCCTCCTTAACTCCATTAAATGTAGACCTGAGTCCTGCAATCCCAGGAATCAGTCTGGTGTACCTTCTTCGCACTCCTCAATAGCTAGAATATCCATCCTCTTAAAAGGAGACCAAAAACTGTGCACAATGCGGTCTTACAAATGCCCCTACAGTTGCAGCAAATGTCAGTCAAGTGGGCTGTTGTGCTCTTGATGGTGTTTTTGGAACTGCTTTCCAGGGAATAGAAAAGTATGCTGTCACCCTCGTGACTTGTGCCTTGTAGTTGATGGACTGGCATTAGACAGAGGGGAAGTGAGTTACTTGCTGCAGGATTCCTCATCTCTGAGCTGCTGTTGAAACCACAGTGTTTATATACCGGTTTCTAGTCAATGGTAATCCCAGGATTTTGATAGAACTTAATGATGCTAATGCTGCTGAATATTGAGGGGATTTGTTAGATTCTTGTTGGAGATGGTCATTGTTTGGCAGTTTGGTGCCACTTATCAGCCTAAGCCTCAATTTTCTCTTAGTCGAGATGGATATGAACATGGACTGCTTCATTGTCTAAGGAGTAACAAATAGTGATTGTGATCAATGGATGTCTCCACTTCTAACCTTCTGATGGAGGATGGTCATTGATGCACCTGAAGGTCATTGGACGTAGGACACTCCTGCAGTGATATCCTGGGACTGAATTGATTGATCTTTAACAACCACAACTATCTTCCTTTGGGCTATGTAGGACTCCAAACTGTGAAGGGCCTCCCTTCTACTTTCCATTGACTTTATTAGATATAATTGATTCTCTCAGTTAATGCTGCCTTGATGTCCAGGGCTATCATTCTCATCTAATTTCTTTTCTTTGGTGTATTGAGGTCAGGAGCTGAGTGGCCCTGGTGAAATCCAAACTGAGCATGTATGAGCAGGTTATTGCGGAGCAAGTGCTGCTTGATATATTTGTCAGTGATCTCTTCCATCAACAGACCGATATTTCCAAGACATTTGAAACGAGTGAGATGGTCTTAACAAGAATAGTGCTGGGGAGGGGGACCTTGTGTATCATACTTTGTTATTTCACTGGATGTAGGTGTTGTGTTGGCCAGCGTATTTTGCTATCCATAAATGTTTTGGCCTCAATTGCTTTTTGTGGAAAAAAATCCCACAGGCTCACCACACTTGGGTGAAGACATTTGTCCTCATCTCCCTTACTCACGGGAGGCTCCAGTTGGCTTTGATGGACAACCTCAATCAGAATTGGCCCTAGAAAGCTCAGCTTTTACACATCTTGGTCGCATGAGTTGCAGGCAAGTGGAAGGTGCTGAGCTTGCAGAATATTCCACCCAGCTCATGACTTGTGTCAAGAAGTGGTATGTGGCAGTGACATGAGAATGAGTGCTGCTTTTTTTTTTGCAGTCTAAGCTTGCATGGCTGTAAGTTGATCTTGTATAACTTATGTTTCTACTTGCATTACAGCATGGGTATCTGGTGCCTTCTTCTCATTTTGCAATGGAAGATGAGGTGTCAGCCATCAGATATATTCTGACAGGGTTAATGAATTTGAGCACAATTTCAAAGCTGAAAAATGTAGCAGTCAGTCTCTCTTCAAAGCGCTGTGAAACGTTGGTGTGTAAATCCTTCATGTTTCTTGTTTTAGACCCAGATTTTATGGCAGGTCTGTATTTGATTGCACAGACCCATCATTCTGTTTCTGTGGCCTGCCACATTAAGTGTTCATCTGAATTCACTGTAACAGAATGCTCAGTGATCTTGCCCTCCATCCAGCTGACACTATACTACCCTTCATTTTGCCCTGGCTGCAAGCTGCGAGTTAACACTTTGCAGATCCTGCTTAAATATTTTCCTCTAAAGTGTGTGTGGTGTCAGTATATGATCTGCTGGCTGAAATTGTATGTGATGAGAATTCTTCAGTGTTTTTCTCTTTCACCTCCTAGTCCTTTTACTATTCTACAACTGCTTAGACAGATTGGAGTTCCTAGGCATTCAAAATGAGGAAGAGATGAGCAAGATTATGGTGATGGGAGACAATAGGTACATGCTTACCCAGTTTGCAGGCTGTAGTTGAAGAGAGTCAAAAAGTGTGGTGCAGGAAAAGCACAGCAGGTCAGGCAGCATCCAAATAGGTGAAGAGACCCTAACTCGTCGCTTCACTGCTGACCACTGTCTCCTGGGGCAAGACCATGCTCACAGCTGGTTAGATCATGTCTTAAATTATGCATTTCTTTTCTGCGCTACGTTGGTAGCCATACGTATCGCAAAATGATAGTTTCTGCTGTAGTGGTCAACTAGATGCCTGTCATTGTGTAATTTGGCTCAGGAGTGATTAACTCTGGAATGGCTAAGTCTGTTTTATTTGCTGTAGAGGAAGATATTGGGTGGAGAAGGTGCACAATTCACTATCTCTCTTTCTGAGCCTCTTTCTCGGTCAGCGAAGCTTTTTTTTGTGGTCCCCTTTTTTAACGCCTCTCTAAGCAATCTACCTCCAGAGGTCACAGCCATTGGTGACTGTTTCCCAGTTGTCAATGTTAGCATCTGTCATCTTCACTTCTTGTTTGTCCATATTCATATTGTTGAGCCACCATAGTCTTATCAGACCATAGGGCTGCGCTCTCAGGGAGAAACGGCCAATGGTGACTTAACCTGAGGGCCGCCATACTTCAGATGAGGGGAGAGCTTGAGAAGGAGAGTCCTTTATGGTAACCTTGACAGGTAATAGGAAATGAACCCATGTTGAAATTACATTGCTCTGTAAAGCAACCATCCAGCCAACTGAGCTAGGCTATTTTTGTTAGAGAGAAGAAGGTTGAGAAGTGACTTAATAGAGACATATAAGATAATCAGAGGGTTAGATAGGGTGGACAGGGAGAGCCTTTTTCCAAGTATGGTGACGGCGAGCACGAGAGGACACAACTTTAAATTGAGGGGTGATAGATATAGGACAGATGTCAGAGGTAGTTTCTTTACTTAGAGTAGTAAGGGTATGGAATGCTTTGCCTGCAACGGTAGTAGATTTGCCAACTTTAAGTACATTTAAGTCGTCATTGGGCAAGCATATGGATGTACGTGGAATAGTGTAGGTTAGATGGGCTTCAGATTGGTATGACAGGTCGGCGCAACATCGAGGGCCAAAGGGCCTGTACTGTGCTGTAATGTTCTATGTTCTAAACCGAGCTAAGGCTGGCTCAAGGCAGAGGAAGAGGCCAGACCAAAAATTGAAAGTACAAGGAGTGGAGCTTTTATAATTTGTAGTGATCAGGCATGTGAGGTCTAGGAGGCAGCCTTTCCAGAAGGACAAAATGCAAAGTAGTAAGTTAAATTTTTCTTTCATGATTTTCAACTTTGTTTTCTTGATCAGAAGTTTAAATTATGCCCAAAAGGAAGCAAGAAACTCTTCAGACTCCTTAAAGAAATCTTCAAATATAAATGACTTTGCTGAGATCATTGAAACCACACACCATCTTCAACACACAAACAGAAAGTACAAATCAGTGAGATTTTCACTCGCTGTAAAGTTGATGTCTTATGCACTATTTTGTGAAATGTTAGAAGTGAGTTCAGCACTGGAAAAGACATGGTAAGATTGGAAGTGGGCTATATAAAGTGACATGCATATTACTTTATTAGTTTACCACAACAGCTTGGAATTTTACAAATGCTTACTGAACTATCAGGTGATTGCATGATTCATCTTCTCAGCAAAAAGACCAGTTCTGATATACTAGCAGTTCTAATTTATATCATACTTGGAGTAAAGATTGATGCATTGCTGCATTTTTGTGCAAAACTTTCATGATTATGTGGCAAAGTGCGCACCACATACTTAACTGGCACAGCAAGAATTTACATTTGTAGAGTGCATTAATTAGGTCGTTATAGAAACAATTTCTGGATGACTTGTGCCAATCGAGTTTCCTTATGTTAGATGAAAGTGAAGTCACTAAAGTACTACCACACTCTGGGGCTGGTCTCAGACAGAGATGACTGGCAGTGACTTAACTAGAGGGTCACTACATTTCAGGTGGGGTGAGAATTTGAAAAGTTCAGTAATCTCAGTTGGTACTGTTACTGCATCACAAACTAGCCAAGCAGCCACTGAGCTAACCGACCCCCTTGCCCACTCACTCAGACAAAAATCTGATGTTTAGTGCAACAAGTATTGATTTTATACATCACTTTGACCAAAATCTGAATTTATTTAAGGGACTGACTTTGCAAGAAGTTTGGTACTGACTGCTGTCACAATGGAGACACAGTTGCAAGCAATCGAGCAACTGTTTTAACAGTTACCTTGATTTATAGAGGATGGTGATATTTTACATCAGGTGGCGATTGTTATGCCTGGAAAGAAAAAGAAGTAAATAGTGTTGTGACGAAATCAAGCAATGCATTGCTGTTAAAAGATGCTGGAATAGATGATGCTTCAGAGCAGGGATCAATTATGCTTGATATTGAAGCTCTTCTAAGAACACCCTCTTTGCATAAAATTGCAACATTTAAGAGGCATCTGGATGGGTATATGAATAGGAAGAGTTTGGAGGGATATGGGCTGGGTGCTGGCAGGTGGGACTAGATTAGTTTGGGATATCTGGTCGGCATGGAAACAGGTCTGTTTCCATGCTGTACATCTCTATGATTCAATAACAATGTATACAGGTCCCCTGACTATGTCAACTCAAAGAATTCATCAGCCACTGTGATGCAGTGGCATTTTGACCACTTAATGAAATTGCAGTTATGTCTTGACTGACTACTGCATAGAATAAGTGAATAAATGTAACAATCCAATAAACAAATCTTATCTGGAAATGCTTAAGCCACAATATCCCATTGCATTGATGGTTCTGCACAACATTTGAGGTTAACTCTGATCATTGTATATAAATTATTTCAGATAAGCGATTTGATAACTACTGAAGCTCTGCAATTTCCAAAGGCCAATGCTTTTAAATGCAGAATCTAGGTAAACATCTTTATGGTAGTGATGCAATTAGATTTCTGGCTACTTGAGATGAGCCTGCTGCAATCCTTCGATTTACTCAACTTCTACGTGATCACCACGTGGAGCTATGCCTGCAACAATCAAATCAATATTTGCTAAGCTCCTTAGCTGTAGGTTTGATATCCAGCTCAACTGTGACAGGCAGGCTTTCGAGAATATCTAGAAATTCTTCCATTCTGTGATAATCTACATGGATTACAATTTGCAGTAGTGATTCACCCATCTGTCCAACTGTTTATTGTAGTTTGTGGTGACCTTTTGTTTTCATAGATCTGTTCACTTTGGACTGTTGCCTTTTTCGACCCTTTTTACATGTCCTTAGTATGAGCCCTGTATCAAAGGGCACGTGAATATTCTGGCAAATGTTGTAGCTAGTAGTCATTGGTGCATCACCCATCAGTCTGTTGGACACACTTTTGTGCTTGGAGTTGACTCTGCATAAGGCATATATTATTCACACTTGGATCACTCTTGTAATTTGAGAAGCAATTGCTTGGCCTTAATGAGTTTTCATCACATTAATATTAGCCTTAAACCAGTCAGCATTTTACTGCTCTTGCTTGCCAGATGTTAAAAGCGTGGTATTGTAAGTGCCGCCTCAAAGTATGCTCCACTTCGATTTTACACATTGGGGGTAATGTCAGAATGTGTCATGTAAATTGAGTTAAGGTATTCTCTATTTTAATCTGGGCCCAAAGTATGGCTGACAATTCTAGGATGATATTTCTGTTTTGAATGACGAAGCTTCAATGTTTCTCTTTTAACCCTGGCCTTCAGGGAGTGAACTTTATTATAGTGAGTGTTGTGTATTGAGCAAATTGTTCAGAGTTACTTTTGGTGAGGATCAGGTTTAACTGCTGCAAATACCTTGATCTTAGATGTCTCTCCAGCATAGTTATTCTGAAACAAGGATTTGGCTCTATCCATCTTGTAGCAGTAAAACTTAAGAAATCTGGTTTTTCTTTATCCTTGATGTTTGAGGCTGGAGGGCCATGGCTTGTTGTTCACATCCACCCAAGTTAAAAGCTCTCGAGGCAAAGATGTTTCCGTGCTGACTCTGACTCTAGACTGACTGGGAGAGACTTGTGTATATGTTTGACTGTTTGTTTTGCAGAAAGCTTTCGATAAAGTCCCACATAGGAGGTTAGTGAGCAAAATTAGGGCGCATGGTATTGGGGGCCAAGTACTAACTTGGATTGAAAGTTAGTTGGTTGATAGGAAACAAAGGGTAGTGATAAACGGCTCAATTTCAGAATGGCAGGCAGTGACCAGTGGGGTACCGCAGGGATCAGTACTGGGACAGCAGCTTTTTACAAACATTAGCAAATTTGCTGATGATACTAAGCTGGGTGGCATGGTGAAATGTGATGATGTTAGGAGATTACAGGGTGACCTGGACAAGTTAGGTGAGTGGTCAGATGCAGTTTAATGTGGATAAATGTATGGTTATCTACTTTGGTGGCAAGAACAGGAAGGCAGATTACTACCTAAATGGATTCAATTTAGGTAAAGGGGCAGTACAAAGAGATCTGGGTGTTCTTGTACACCAGTCAATGAAGGTAAGCATGCAGGTACAGCAGGTAGTGAAGAAGGCTAATAGCATGCTGGCTGTCATACCAAGAGGGATTGAGTATAGAAGCAAAGAGGTGCTTCTGCAGCTATACAGGGCCCTGGTGAGACCACACCTGGAGTATTGTGCGCAGTTCTGGTTTCCAAATTTGAGGAAAGACATTCTGGCTATTGAGGGAGTGCAGCGTAGGTTCACGAGGTCAATTCCTGGAATGGCGGGACTACCTTATGCTGAAAGACTGGAGCAACTGGGCTTGTATACGCTTGCGTTTAGAAGACTGAGATGGGATCTGATTGAGACATATAAGATTAT